>NC_067163.1:4791922-4891922 GCF_903995435.1 Acomys russatus
AAGGTCTATAGATGCTAAGCCCTGCCCTGGTGTCAAACCTTCTCTCCAGGAGAAATGGTGGTCATACTAGGCGAGGACGTTTTCCTTTTCCCATCAACCTGCAAACATGACCACGCACACAGATGCAGGCAAGATAGGACCCTGAGAGAGGGGTGGGAAAATCCCACCCTGCAGGCTGGAGGACAGGATAGCTCTGAGACAGGATGCTCCTGGTGAGACTAGGTAAGTTAGGAGGGCCAGGGGAGCGAGCACTCAGCGGTTTTGTTTCCTAATGAATTCACAGGCTGACCTCCAAGCTGCAGGTGTGTGAAGCCCATTTCGTGTTGCTTGTGCTGCCATTTAGTTTAGTTTATGTAGTTGTAGAGGGTGTTTGTCAGGGCAGTCGCGTCACAGAAAAAGTAAGCCGAAGCTCCAGAAATTTGTCAGTCTGTATTCTGTCTGCACACATTCTCCCCACAAGAACTTGGTAGCATTGTTGCCGTAGGCGGCCCTGAATGTACCCAGCATCACCTGGGACAGCTGGCCCTAGTAGTTCAATCTCACCTTCAATTTTAATAGCTAATCTTACAAAGTTAGCCACCAAAGGTTGACAGTTTTCCTCCTTCTAGTATTTCTAAGGTGTTAATCTTTACTCTTGCTTTTTCCTGAGAAGAAAACTGGCTGTGCTGTGTGCCTTCGCTCCTCTGTATATGGAATGCCTTTCAGTCCTGTGTGCTCTAAAGATATTTTGTCTCTGAGTACCTTGCTTGCGATGCCTATGCGTGATGCTCTCTCAAGCTTCCCCATGCTTGGCTCTTCAGATCTTTGAGTTTTGGGATCTTACAAATTCACAGCAATTGTATTAATAATTGTCTACCTTTTTTCTCTTTCCTCCTCTCTGCTCTCCTCTTATAAAGTACCATCTCATGGGTGACATCCCATGCAGCCAGTGTCCAGCTCACCATGTCCTCTCACTAGCTTTGTGGTGCTTTCTTTCACAGGTGTCCATGACTGTCTTGAAGCAGACCAACTACTTCTGAACTAAAGCAATCTATGCTGCTTTTCTGCTTTCAGTTTTTAGTTTGCATCTCCATAAACTCAAGCCGCATCTTTTATTAATTCTTCAAGCTTTTAATGTGGCTTCTACCCTCACAGTGTCTCCTAACTCACAAGTTTTCTTACCTGTGTCCCATCCGCATCAGTGGATAATCTCTGCGGTTTTGATCCGTTGGCTCGCTTCTCTCTCCGGGGCTGTGTGTGTGGGATAGGCTGTCGTGCGTTGGGAGTGGGCTTCGTGAGGCTGACCCCTCTGCTTTTCTAGGTGCTGTAGGGTTTGCTGTGCACATGACTAGGAAGGGTGTTTACTGGAGCTCTTCCTCGAAACTTCCCCTCAGCTAACTTTTCTCATCACCGTGACAAGAAGCAACTGAAGGCAGACAGGACTTGTTTTGGCTCATGGTTGCAGGGACACAGCCACCTGGAATGATGTGAAACATGGGGTGGCGAGCCCTCAGCAAGGCTAGCTAGCTGCTGGGCTTTCACCTCCTCACTTCTTACTGGAATCAGAAGAGAAGACTTTGGGGTCTGGAAGAGGGATAGGTCACAAGTTCTCAGACAGCACCACTACCCCTGACATAACCCACTTCCTCCATTTAGGTCCCCACCCCCTAAAGGTCATACAACCTTCCAAAATAGCACCAACATGTGGTATCAAATTTCAAACATGAGCTTCTGGATGCACAAGGTATCAGCAACTTCGTCACATGAGACTGTGGGTGCTCACACTGTCACTGGCATTGTCACATGAGACTTTAGGTGCTCACACCACCACTGGCATTGTCACATGAGACTTTGGGTGCTCACACCATCACTAGCATTGTCACATGAGATTGTGGGTGCTCACACCATCACTGGCGGTGTGACGTGAGACTTGGGTGCTCACAGCACCCCTGCCAGTTTCACACAAGACTGTGGGTACTCATACCATCACTGGCTTTGTCAAATGAAGTCAGAGCAGTTGTCATGAGGGGTGCACCGTTTCATTCTTCTGATACCAAACCAATGACTACCCTACCCAGAACTTAGGCTCCTAGACCTGTGTTGCCCAGTTGATGAGGATGGCCCTACCTCTTCCCTGATTTTGCCTGGCAGCTGTTTGCTCTAGCATCCCTGGGACTCGGGACACTCATTATATGCATGTGCTGATCAGTACCGGCCAGGACACGAGGTGACACACTGTGGATTCTCTCTCTCTCTCTCTCTCTCTCTCTCTCTCTCTCTCTCTCTCTCTCTCTCCCCTCCCTCTCTCCAAACCCTCGCCTCTCATGTCCATCCCTCCACCTTGGAGATACTTTTAGGATCAAATCCAGAGGGAAGGCTAGAAATGCTCCCATGATGCAAGCTGAGACGATGTTTGGGCTGACCTTCCTTGCTTTCTGTCTCTAGATCACTGGCTTTAGGACTGTATCCATTGTCCTGAGGGACATGGCTTGAAATTTGCTGTGTGTTGTGTGGCATAGAGAGTGTGAACCTGGCTTGCTTTGTTCTGATCCAGGAGCTACACCTTTGGGTGCTGTCTGCGAGGGCCTCTCCAGGTAGGTTTACTGAGCATATGGACTCCCTGAATGTAGGTAGCACCTCATGTAGTCTATGGTCATGTACTAAACAAAATGGAGAAGAGAGAAAGCCAGATAAGTCCCACCGTTTCTCCCTCTTTTCTAACTATGGGTGCACTCTGGCCACTGTGGGCTCTTGCTGCCTTCCCGCTTGGGGAGATGGCTGGCTTCAAACTCTGGGCCAAAATGAACCTCATTATCTCGTTTATTATTGCTGGATAATTGGACACAATAGTGAGACTATTAATTAATTAGTTAATTAATTAATCAATACAGAGGTTAATCCTGATGGCTGCTGCCCCATCCCTACAATGTCTGTCTCCTGTTGGATGGCCAAGTCACCAGCTCATTGATCCTGGCCTACAATTGAGTGTCTGTAACCTAATTTCACAGAAGTCCTCCCTACACTGGTCTCACAGAAGTCCTCCCTACACTGATCTCACAGAAGTCCTCCCTACACTGGTCTCACAGAAATCCTCCCTACACTGATCTCACAGAAATCCTCCCTACACTGGTCTCACAGAAGTCCTCCCTACACTGATCTCACAGAAGTCCTCCCTACACTGATGTCACAGAAGTCCTCCCTACACTGATGTCACAGAAGTCCTCCCTACACTGAGCTCACAGAAGTCTTCCCTACACTGAGCTCACAGAAGTCCTCCCTACACTGGTCTCACAGAAGTCCTCCCTACACTGATCTCACAGAAGTCCTCCCTACACTGATCTCACAGAAGTCCTCCCTACACTGATGTCACAGAAGTCCTCCCTACACTGGTCTCACAGAACTCCTCCCTACACTGATCTCATAGAAGTCCTCCCTACATTGATGTCACAGAAGTCCTCCCTACACTGAGCTCACAGAAGTCTTCCCTAAACTGAGCTCACAGAAGTCCTCCCTATACTGGTCTCACAGAAGTCCTCCTACACTGAGCTCACAGAAGTCCTCCCTACACTGATCTCACAAAAGTCCTCCCTACACTGATCTCACAGAATCCTCCCTACACTGTCTCACAGAAGTCCTCCCTACACTGATCTCACAGAAGTCCTCCCTACACTGATGTCACAGAAGTCCTCCCTACACTGATCTCACAGAAGTCCTCCCTACACTGATCTCACAGAAGTCCTCCCTACACTGATCTCACAGAAGTCCTCCCTACACTGGTCTCACAGAAGTCCTCCCTACACTGAGCTCACAGAAGTCCTCCCTACACTGAGCTCACAGAAGTCCTCCCTACACTGATCTCACAGAAGTCCTCCCTACACTGGTCTCACAGAAGTCCTCCCTACACTGATCTCACAGAAGTCCTCCCTACACTGATCTCACAGAAGTCCTCCCTACACTGGTCTCACAGAACTCCTCCCTACACTGATCTCACAGAAGTCCTCCCTACACTGATCTCACAGAACTCCTCCCTACATTGATCTCACAGAACTCCTCCCTACACTGAGCTCACAGAACTCCTCCTACATTTTTCTCACAGAAGTCCTCCCTACACTGACGTCACAGAAGTCCTCCCTACACTGACCTCACAGAAGTCCTCCCTACACTGATCTCACAGAAGTCCTCCTTACATTGAAGCTTTGTTTGAGCAGTTGCATTAAGTTGATTTTTGTGAATGTAGAGAATACACCTCTCGCCTCTGATTATTCAGATTATATACACTAGCTTTTTCTAAACAGATTTATGTGTCTGTATAAAAATTAGCATAGAGCAGCTGGTATTTTATAAAGCGACAATGCTAGACATGGGCTTTGGATAGGAAGTGGAGGCGAGCACTAGATTTGTTTAAATGTGCACAGGATTTAATTAAGTTAAAATTAAGCAGACTAGACATTGTCCAGGAAGCCGGTGACTGTCAGTCTATTCTCGGAGAAATCTGGGTTGAGAGTTTCAGTCACCAAGTGGTCAGAGTTGTTTCCTTCTATGCTCAGCTCTGAGCAGAACTCTGAGCCCCTCACCCAACCTCCCTAGCAGAGCGCCTTGGCTCAACATGTGCCACCTGCTTTGCTTACAATAGAATTTAATGACATTTCCGCTCCCTCACTGGTGGCTTGCCATTGTTTCAGCCTAGGAAGCCATGATGTGTTAAAATGTCTTAAAGAATGTCAGAAATTCATCAGTAAATAGAATAGGAAGCTGTGATTTTATTAAACAAAATATTGTTTGAGGACCCCGTACATACAAACAACATGTAGCATGTTTTTGAACACGTACACCTCCATCGCATCCCCTCCAGTTTCTCCATTAGCCTCACCTGCAATGTGCTAAACAAAAACAAAAACAAAAACAAAAACAAAAAATAACCCTGCAGTCCACTTGATGTTGCCTGCATGTGCGGTGCTGCCTGACCAGTTCCCGAATCTGTCACTGATGTTTCTTATGCAATCTCCACAGTGAAAATTGCCTGCCACAACCCCCAGTACCTGTCCCCTTAACAACAATGCCCACACACTAATATTAAAATGAAGACCCTTGTTATACAACATTGGCATTCAATGCCAGTGACCAGGGAGATTGTACAAAATTGCATGCTGGCACTAATTCCTGCGTTTCAGAGAACACTGAAATAGACGTGTCTTGGTAATTCTCACACAAAATTTAGTTGTCTGATGCTTTAGTTCGGGTCTCTCTTGCGTGATAAAATACCATGGCCAAAGGCAGCTCAAGGAAGATCGGGATTCTGTCCTCTTCCGTCTCCACATCTCAGTCCAGCACTGAAGGAAGTCAGGGCAAGAACACAAGGCAGGAATCTGAGGTTCTAACTGAAGTAGAAGCATAGAGGGTCACTCCTTACTGGCTTGGCCCCCGTGGCTTGGTTGGTCATGGCTTTCATGTACACCCTAGGACCAGACGTAATGCACTGTGCCCACCCACACTCATTATTAATCAAGACCATGTGCTCCGGCTTGCCCGAGGGCCAGTCTCCATTTGAGGTTCTCCCTTCCCGAATTATTCTAACTCGCATCAGGTTGACAACAAGCTAAACAGGACTGCAGTATAGGAAGCCTTTGCCTGGTGCTGCAGACACTTTCCCAGCATGATTCACAGGAGGAGCTATTGCCCAGGATGGGAGCAGTCATAAATAAAACCAAGTGAAGTGCAACACTGTTTCATTTCTCTCCATCGCTGCCGTTTAAAGGCCTTTTATTTCTTGCTCTAACTCCTTCCCTGGTGGTCTCTTAAGGCCTGAAAGGTTGGATGTGCCATCATTGTCATGCGTGTTATCAATTGTGAGCACTGTGCCTAAATACGACCAATACTGCTGCCGGCAGGGAAGGGGCTGCAGTGACCCAGGCTGGTGGTGTAGACTCGAGAGACCAAGGAATCTCTAGGTAGAGTGAAGTCCAATGCCAGGATGGATGGGAAGATTGGGATGGGAGACTCCGTGGCTTTGAGGACCCCTGTGGAGATCTGGCTTGTGCACCCCTTGGGCTTTCAGAGTACCCGTGAAAAGTGTGAGAAATAATCACCATGTTTGCCATGCGTGAGCTAAGTCCTGGGTTTACACGTGGCCGCTTCAGCCTTGGGTATGCTCGAGGTGCGAGGAAAGGAGGGTGATGAAGAGGCAGAGCTGAAACACATTGACGTGGTAGCGATGGCGACCGCCTTCCTCAAGGTGCGTGTGTAGAACGCTTGGTCCCCAGCCAGTGGCAGGATTTTGAAAGGATGTGGAGCTGCTCGGAGGTGGGGCCAAGCTGCAGGAAGTAGACCAGTGGAGAATGTCCTTGTGGGGTTTGTCCTGCTCTGATTTCTTCCTGGACCCCTTCTTATTGTTTCCTGGTGGCCACTGTGTGAAGAGCCTTCCCCACCACACACTTTTGCTGCCATAACATTCTGCCAAAGCCTAGGGGACCAAGCAACCCTGAACTGAACCTCAGACCCCAGGCATCAGAAAGTAACCTTTGTCCTGTATGTTGTTTGTGCCAGATAATTTTGTGACAGTGTCAAGAGACCTGGCTAATGTGAACATGGACCTATAGTAGGGGGAAGTAGGCGATGGCACCTATGAGGGGAGCAATTCAAGAGACAGAGAAGAAGGCAAGATTAAGAATGTGTGTGTTGGGGGCAGGTAATCTGGAAGAAGATATTGGTAACAGAAACATCAAGTTTTATGGGAGCAGAGTGTGTGGTGGGGACCTTGGAATGCTGTTACTACCTTGACTTACGAAAGGCTCTCTCCTCTGTACACCTGGGGTGTGTTCGCAAGGGGTTGTGTGAATGGGACAGAGCGCCTGCTGCCCGCAGGGAAGTGGGTTTTCTGACATGACGACCTGACTTCTGTCTGACTGCCACTCAGATCTCTGCCCTCCCTTGTAGAGTCTCGGTTACTACAGGCTGTCCTGTTGAGGTGTGATTTCAACCGAACAGAATCACAACTGACATAGAAATGGACAAGGAGTACATCTTAATATTTTTTTTGTAAAGAGCAAACACCTAAGTTGTTTATGCCAGTCCAAATGAAAACTTAACTTACAAAGGTTTTTATTTGCTGGTAACAATTTATTGGCCCTGCCCAGGGAAGATGTCACCTGCATTGCTGTGGACAGGGCTTACTTGGTATTCCTTGGTTTTCCACAGCTCAAGTTCCCTGCAAAAGGGCTGTGAAAGGCCCTAGTTAGAGCATTCAAACTCAAACCTCCACAGGACCCGTTATCTCCCAGAGGGCTCTGGAGGCCCAGCTTTCTGCTGAAAAGGCTCCCAGATAGGCTAGGTTTTGCTCACTGTAGCTTGTGATCCCGAGAAGGGTTCATCTTGAGGAGTAATTATTCAAAGAAATGAAATGGAGACAGAACCGGCAGGGCTAGGCTGGGCAAGGATGAGAGGGATGCTAGTGAGCATCCAAAGACCTTTTACATAGTAATTCTTTCAGGGTTCTAGCCAGTGTCGATTTTAACCATGTTTATTTTATTTCTGGGTGGGTTTTCCTGTTGTTGTTGTTGTCTTGAGATGTGCATTTCATAAGCTCAGCCAGCTTAAAGTACTTGTCCTTCAAGCATGAGGTTCCAAGTTGGATCCTCCACGGCCCATATTTTAAACGCTGGGTGTGATATGCATCAGTGGCCCAAGCATTGCTCAGTGAGAGCAGCAGCATCCAGGCCCTTGAGGGCCACTCAGCCTCTTGTAGATCTCAGGCCAGTGGGAGACCCTGTGTCAGGCGGGAACAGGCAGATGGCTCTTTGGTTGTCCTCTGGTCTTCACCACATGTTACACATACACATGCGTATGTGCCAGCCGTACACCTACACACATGGACACAAAAGACTTGCCTCCAGACATTTGTGCCTGTCTGTGAGTAAGGATATGGTTACGTTCCTGAGGTGGTTAAAATGTCACCCGGCTTTTGTCCTATAGACCCTTCTGTCTACCCAGTATTTATAAGCCATAAGAACAATGGTGCCCCATGTTTGACCACGTCCCCTGGATGAGGAGGACTGGTGGCACTCAGAGGAAGGATAGCAGGCTACCAAGAAGAGACTTGAGACCCTATGAGCATATATAGGGGGAAGAGGTTCCCCTTAGTCACAGTCATAGGGGAGGGGAGTAGGGGGAAAGCAGGAGGGATGGAGTAATGGGAGGATACAAGGGATGGGATAACAATTGAGATATAATATGAATAAATTATGTATATTTATATATACATCTTCCTAATGGCTTCCTAGCTGACTGCAATGGCACCTGTCAGTCACTTCTCAAAACTCTTCAACCTCTTTTAAGAGCATCCCTTCTCACTTGTAGAGGGAGAGGACGGTAGAAGAACAAACACCCTGAGAAATCAATGTACCTGCCCAAGCTTCCTGTTCCTGCTCAGAAACAGGTCAGAGTGGCCCCGGTGAACATTAGATTAAGGGGCAAATTGCCTTAGGAATGGGGTAATTGCATCTAAACTGCAAAGCTTCGAGAGGCCTCTCATCTGAGCTTAAGCAAGAGAACATCTGTTCTTTTCAGCTCAACTAGACAGGCTGTTCCTGTACCTGACACACACCAGCTATGGCTCAGCCAGCAAATCACAAAATGCACAGAGGACAAAAAGAAAATAATAATAATAAAGCCGTCAAATTGAGTGTGCAGCACTGGCTGTGCTCAGAGTCCTCCGGAAAGCACGGCTGGCTGCAGAGGCAGCAGTTCTTCCAGCTCCATCCCATCATCAGCCTCTAGAGAGAGGCCTGCTTCAGACACTCTCTGTGCTGAAGGCCAGTAGGGGAAGAGGGTGGAGGATAAGCACCCTGTGGCTGCCTCAGGGGAAGGGGCAAACCTGGCTGAAACAAACATTGCATGTTCCAAGGCTGTTGCAGATACGAAGTTAGTGATGCACCACACCGTGCACCATCTTCATCGCTCCTCTCTCCCTCCCTTCTGCCTTCCTTCTTTGGTTTCCTTTATCAGTGAACATTTCACATATTTTATTGTATTCATTCATTAATTCATTGTGTGTGTGTGTGTGTGTGTGTGTGTGTGTGTGTGTGTGTGTGTGTACAGGTAAGGTGAGGTCAGAGGACAACTTGTGGGAATTGGGCCTCTTCTTTTTTTTTTTTTTTGCTTTGTTTTTCAAGACAGGGTTTCTCTGGGTAGCCTTGGCTGTCCTGGACTCACTTTGTAGACCAGGCTGGCCTCGAGCTCAGAGATCCGCCCACCTCTGCCTCCTGAGTGCTGGGATTAAAGGCGTGCGCCGCCATACCTTACTCCATATGGGCCTAGAGCATTGAACTTAGGTCTTAGGCTCGGCCTCAGACGCCTCTATTCTCTGAGGAACTAGAATGTCCTTCGTTCATTTCTGGAATAAGCCGAATGTTGTTGGGTCACACGACCAAGAGAAAGGGGCGAGACTAGCTTCAACTCAGAGCTTAAGAATGTCGTCATGGAAACCGATGGCAGATGGCCTAAAGCTGTTCCCTGTGTGTGTAGGGGCATTTCCTATGCCTGGATCTGAAATACAGCAGCATTATTTTTTACTATTCAGCTTCCATGTGTGCATGCTAAGAGGCCCTGGGTTTGAGTCCGTGAAGTCCACAAATACACAGCATAGGGCTTAAAGTTATACGTCCAGGCATCTCGTCCTGCCAAGGGGGCTTGGAAAAAGATTCAGTGGGCATAATGATGGTGAGAATGGGGCGGGGGTGGGTGATGTGTGTAGCTTGTGGCCAGTCATGTGCACTGTCTTCACACTTGTGTACACTTGTGTACAGACCACTGGTCAGTACCTGAGCAAAGGAACCTGCAGAAGGGAGGGAACAAGTGTGACAGTGCACACTGCGGGGAGCGTGACAGTGCACACTGTGGGGGAGCTGCAGAAGGGAGGGAACGAGCGTGACAGTGCACACTGTGGGGAGCTGCAAAGATGTTCTGGTCCAGCACAAGCTCTCTGACAACCAGCAGATGCCTTCCAACCCCTCTGGGCTTCTGACATCAGGGTGCAAGTGAAGCCAAACCTCATCACAGATGTTGAGCTTCATGTAACACATGACCAGGTTGCCATATTAGTGATAAGAGCAGGCCCTGCCACAAGGGAGGGAAGAAAGTAAATAGCTTTGATGTCTCACTTGGAATTTGATGGGGATAACATGGAGCGGGGTCCTTCCCTTCCCTGTCCCTTCTCTGTCGCATCCACAGTCCTCATCTGTGCTTTGTCCCTTGCATCCCTGAGAGCTGTGAGTTCTGTCCCCCTCCCATCTCCCTGCTAAGCAGGGTCGCCATTGGTTAAGGACCCACAGCTAGATGCAGTGGCTGCTTCAGTCAGAACCCCTCTTGATGCCGCCTTTCCAAATGTGTCCTCAGACTGTGAAGACCCTCAAAAGGACCCAAGGTGTCTTGCAGCTACCTGAGAGCATTCCTGGACTCTACAGTCACTCTGTCCATCTTTTTTCCTCCCTGACCTTTATCTTAGACTCCAGGAAATCACAGGCTGAGGGTGGAGAGCCGCCTAATCTGCAGCACTCTCCTGGGCTGCACCACACAGCCTGTGGCTGTGAGCATGCCAGAAGCTTGTTCTTCCTCGCTTGCTCCATATTCCCCAATTGCATCTTATTCCCAACCACGGGCAGGCAGGGCCTGCATATGGAGAGCCCGTTCACACATTCCATGGCCTCTGCGAGAAGCTCCTGAGCCGGGAAGTGCATGGGAAGACACACCCAGGAAGAAAAGAATGCATCCGTGCTTCTACCTTAGGATGCCATGTGCTTCTGAGGTGGAAGGAGAAGAGCCGCCCACCCCTCCATCCCCTCATCCCCCAACCTCCCCAACCCCCCACCCGCGCCCTGTCTTCCTGACACAGACCTCTTCCTTCTTCCTTGATGGAGCCTGGCACTCTCTGGGGTGAGTTGGGGTAGGACTCCGGTGGATCCAATCAAGGTAAAAGTAAACTACGGGGCCAGATTTAGGCCTAAACACTCCAGGATTCTCAGAGGCAGTGGGAATTTTATCTCTGGCGACCTTCCTATAAATATGAGAAGGCATATAAGGCCCCAGGATGGGAGGAGACACAGAACTTGAGTCACCTACATACAAAATGAGGCCACAGGAAGCACAGAGCGAACGGAGGGACACGAAGAGAACTGGCTCATCTGGAGGCAGCCCTGGTGTAGGTGGCGGGATGCAGTGGTCACAAACAGAGTGAGCCTGAGCTGGACTGTGGCAGCTGTGGCAGTTTCCCCAGAGTAACGGGAAGGAGAGGACACAATGGGCTCCGTGTAAGCAACACTTCTACAACTTGACCTTTGTTTTCAAAGTTGACTTACGTGAAAATAACTGATGCCAGCCCTCACTCTCAGTGAGCGCCACCTCCACCCCCCACTTCCATCTTCCTCTTCAAGCTCCTTTCCATCTTCCTCTTCGATGTTTTCATGGCGCATGGCAAGTCTGTTGCTAGGCAGCTGTGCACAGCCCTGTGACTGCTGGAAAGGAGCCAGAAAACCACTCTCCACACCTGTGCAGTGCTTACTGCGAGCGGGAACACAGGAGCAGAGGCAGCATCCAGGCAAGTCCGTGGAGGGAGCCAAATGCAGCCTTCGTAAACCAGGGCAGGACAGCCACTTTGGGGCACCTGCAGTGTGTGAAGTGGCCATGCTGTGGACCCTGGGGGGAATCCTCATGGGACTGGGTTCCAGCACTTCTAAAATGCAGATGTACACGAATGAGAATGTGGCATTGGGGGTTTCCAGGCATGCCGGATGCCCTGAGCTTTGTTAATTTCCTTTGCCTTTGCAAAGCAGAGCACTCCAAGTGCGTGTTCACCTCTGTGCAGCCCTCAGGCTTTTGTGTTTCATTCGCATCCTTCTCCTCATCAGCAAAGGTCTCCCCAGATCCAACAGCTTGTCCTCCAAGGCGACATGTCCATACTGCTGTAGTGTTCAGTGCTGCAGATCGAGGTCCAGACTCCCCCTTGCTGTATTCCTTCCCTGTGCAGCCATGGCCAAAAGCAGCTTGAGGAAGAAAGGGCTTCATTTCAGGTTACTGTTACGTGTTGTAGTCCACCATCAAAGGATGTCAGGGTAGGATCCTGAAAGTAGGAACTGATGCAGAGGCCATGGGCGATCACTGCTTAATGCACCCCTGGACCACCTGCCCAGTGGTGGCACCACCCAGAGTGGGCTGAACCCACCCACATCGATCACTAATTTAAAAGACGGTCCACACGCTTGCCTGCAGGGAACTGGCTGGGGGTTCCCTCTTCCCGGGTAGCACTGTGTCAAACTGACATACAGCTAGCCAGCACACTTGCCAAACCTCCTTCCCTGTGGTGCCTGTCTGCCAGCCTTCCAGAAGGTTCCAAGGACAGCCTTTCTTCCTTTCTAATTCTTCTCCTTCCTCTGTCATATCTGTTCCTTGGGGTGCAGGTGAGACAGATACTGGTGTTCCCCAAACATTATTTCCAAGTTTACAATGACCATAAAATGATGCATTTTAGAAGCTCCTGGAATAAGAAAGACTTCTTTCCTGAAACATAGTCTTTGTCCAGGAAAGCCATGCTTTATAGGCAAAGAAAATGGCCACCACCCCATGGCACTGCTCATCTACACATTTCCTGGCAGGATCGCTTGCTCATAATAGATGCTCAATAAATATTTATTGAGACAGTTAAAAATTTAAGGGGTTTCAGGAGCCAAAAAAAAGCCAGAACTTTCATTTTTACAACAGAACTTTCTTTGAGAGTAAGAGGAAAAGTCAATATTCAACAAACAGAAACAAATTCACAGCAACTCTTGGGGGTTAGAAGAGATAGCTTAATTTATTTAGCTTGTATTTTCCTAAGAAAACAATTCAGCTACCTCCTCATTTCCTTTGAGAGTTGTTATTTTAAAAACCTCTATATTAACTTGAATTAAAAAAACAATTCTATGAAATAGGATGTCACAGTTGTCCTTTAAACTGAAAGGAACATTGACCTGAAAGGGAGAAGTGACTTCTTGTGTCCTCATTTCTGGAGGTCCTTCTTGGGACCTCACACGTTACTGGCTTTCCTCTGTGTCTTTAACTTTGACCTGTCAGTCTTAAAACACAGAGACCTCAAAGTGACCACAGTATGGTGTGGCTTTTTCACTTGGGATTCTGAATGACATTGGATTTTGTTGGTTTTTTTCTATCATATTCCTGGTGCTGAGAGTTGAAGAGAGATTTGTGCTTGGTTCCTGGACTTGGAGATGGCTCAGCATCCCTGGTACCCATGTGAGACCTGTTCTCAGGAGCAGCATCTGTGGTACCCATGTGAGAGATGTTCTCAGGAGCAGCATTTGTGGTACCCATGTGAGAGATGTTCTCAGGAGCAGCATCCATGGTACCCACACAAGAGATGTTCCCAGAAGCAGCATCCATGGTACTCAAGTGAGAGTTGTTCTTAGGAGCTGCATCCGTGGTACCAATGGGAGAGCTGTTCTCAGGAACAGCATCCATGGTACCCAAGTGAGAGCTGTTCTCAAGAGCAGCATCCATGGTACCCATGCCAGAGCTGTTCTCGAAAACCTTGAAACCCATTCTTATTATAGATGAGTGATGTAGGAAGTAGACACCCAAAAGTAAAAGATGCCAAGAGTAAAGAGATAGATTGTAGAAGAAAGGAGGGATGCATGGAGCCTCCAACACATCTTCAAGTGTGAGACACCTGGGGGTTGAGAATGGTAACAGAATTGACTCAGTTTCCAAAATGGCCATTTCTACCCGGCTTCGTCCTTACAAAGTCATGGCAATGGAGGAACCAACCACAGATAATCATCTGGCAAGAGGGAGGTGAGGGACATTCATGGACAACTGTCTGTGCCTCTGGCCTCACCTCGCCTAAATGCCCCTTTTGCTCTGTTGCACAGTCTACCGATGCTTCCCTGTGAGTCTGAGGAGCTGACTAGACTTCCCAGTTCTCTCCCCCGCCATCTCCACCCAGGTCATGTGCCAGTTCCTTGGCTTTGTCTTTGCTCAAACCCCACTCCACCAAGAGGCAGATATAATGGCTCCTTTTGTGTGTGCCTTACTCACAGGCTCTGTCAAACTAAGTCCTAGTGGTCACTCTATCCTTATCTGCTGTGTCCACCTCTTAAACTCCTCTCAGGAGCCTGGCTTACTGCCTCCTTTCTTGCAGCCACTCTGGCCTTCTCCCTGTTCCTGGAGGAGGGATGCAGGTGGCCACCTAGGGTTCTGGGCCTCTTGTTTTTCAGTCTATTCAGGACATAGATCAATTGAGCCCAAATGGGGACTTGAGACTAAAATTCTAGATATAGGGTCACAGTAGTCCCCCTATCCCAGACCTGGGAGATGCAGAGAGCAGGCTGGTTAGGAAGTTGT
Organism: Acomys russatus; assembly: GCF_903995435.1. Lineage (NCBI taxonomy): Eukaryota > Metazoa > Chordata > Mammalia > Rodentia > Muridae > Acomys > Acomys russatus. Next base: position 4,806,284 of record NC_067163.1, read on the forward strand.
CTCTTGTTCATAGTCTGTTGACCTCCAATAGAGAGCACATGAAAGCTTGGGTACAGAGTCCTCGGGAGACAGAGGAGACCTGCCCGGGAACCGTAGAGCAGGAGTATGCACAGTACTCCTGTCTGAGGCTCCTGTGCTCTGGACCCATGACAGCTATAGGTATATAATCTGCCTCAGGAAGACATGTCCTTCACTCAGTGAAAACATGTGATCTAGTCTTCCATCATCCAAGACACACTGTTAGAGGTAACACTCAAGCTGCACAAGGCACAACTTTTTAAATCACAGGAGAACGGTCCTCAGCACCCTGTCTCCGATGACATTTTTTTTTTTTCCTTTGCTGCTGAAATGTCAGAATTATTCAATTTTGAGTGTTTGGAGAACAATCTAAAATGAGAAAAGCACCAAGCGCAAGGTCGTTCCCTCTGACTTGTTAATACTAAATTCAGACACTTGGATGATATTGATTGCATTCTTGGTTGCAATTAACAAAGCTCCAAAATGCAATGAGATTGTCCGCAGGAGTAAGAAGACAGTTTGAGTTCTCACACTTCCTTGGGTAGCTCTGTCTCCACCTGGACCCTCCTGACGGCACAGACTGATGATCCTGCCCCAGAGGCCAGCTCTCCCATCCTTAACCTAATGGTCTCTTTTCTACTCTGGGAGTGTCTGGGTGCGGCTTCTAGGTCTCAGCTGCACTTTAACAATGTCAGAGGAGAGAGTGGCCACCGTCAGGTGGCCCTGGTTTCACTCTGGCTCAGCCATCCCTTACCACCGCGTGTCTGTTGCTTCTTCCCGGTGTCATACACAAGGTGGTTTGCAGAAGCAGAGCTTTCTTCTCAAATATCCCAGGCCACACACCCAACACGAAGGTGTCAGCTGGGTCTTGCTACCCTAAAAATGTGGTGGGTTAAAGGGAGAAAAGAGCTTACTAAAGTGGATGTCATTTTTTCTTCAGCGTGTTTGAGATTAGACACTGGACTCTTGTATAAAAAATTAACTGAAAATATATGGTTTGAGTTTCTGCATTGGCCTTCTGCAAGCTTGCAGAGCTATTCAGCCGGAGAATCATCAAGACTGAGGCAATAAGACACAAGTGTTCAGATCTTTAGGCGTTTCTTTTGTTCCTCCCCTCCCCAGCCCACCCCCTCTTCCTTCAGTGCCATTTTGCCTATGTGTCCAATTAGGTAACATCTGTACAAACTATTTAGATGAAGCTAATGACCAATGTGATTTTGAAAGGTTTTAAAAGCTATAGGAAACCACTCCATAGCTGAAAGTCTCAGGTAATAAACAGGATTCAAACACTTGGCGATAATGTCTAAAAAATGAAAATGTCCCTTCAGAATTTAAAAATGCTCAATGTACGGCAAAGAAGCTGTTCTATCTCCCTTGAAATAAGAATTGCCGCTGTTCCACTATCTCTTTACTGCAAACTATCTAAATTTACCCTCAAGTAGTAACATAAAGGATGTTTGGATTTCTTAAACGGCGGTTTCTTTTACAAGTCCAAGCCAAATATTTCAGTGGTAACCAATAGATTCATTTTTATTCTCTTCCAACTTTCTGTGAATAAATGGTTTGTGTCATTGTGTGATAGTGTTATATATAAATTGAAAAAAATATAGCTGAGTCATCTTAAAGATAATTTTCTCTGTAGAAGATGAGGGTTATTCACACTTGGCTGGCCTGTATCTAGTAGATGAGATATTTGGGGATTTTCAGATAAAAATAACAGGATCTGATAAATGGTGCTATCGGTCAGTCCTGTGGAACGTACCGTTTGCATGACAGTGTTTTCTTCTTGTGCTTGCACCCTGACAGGTATGAGCCATTGGCTTCTGTTCTTCTGGGCGAGAAGAAGGGTCAGTCTGCTGAGGAGAGATGCCGGCTCCTGCTCCAGCGCTGTGCATTACAAGGCTGGCAGGTTGGTGGCCTACAGATTATGAAAACAGAAGGCTGGGCTTTCAAAGCTGTGAGTCGTGGCAGTAGCCAGCAGCCTTCCTGGCAAAAACAAATTCCCTTGATATGCTTGGCAAGACATGGCCCTCAATGTGTTTGCTGGAAATATGTCATTTTTCTATGACTTATGGCTTTTTAGCACCATGGAGCCAACAGAAGAGTCAGCCCACTTTTACAGTAACCCAGAAAAGCTACCTACCGAGCTTGGTCAGTTGGCGCGAGTCCTGCCCATTCACTAGCACTTTGTAAAGCATCTAATATGTAGCCATATTAGTCGCCTTTCCAGCTCTGGGACAAAGTACCCAAGGTAGACAGAAAATAAAGAGAAAGGGTTTTCTTGGGCTCACAGCTTTGGTTCATAGCCCATCGGTGCTGTTGTGTTTGGGCAGACTGAGCATCACACACTAGAGATGTTCAGGCCATGCCATGGATGGAGGAGAGGCGGAGAGGAGATGGGGAAAGTGGAGAGGAGACTGCGGTGCTCATCTCATGACATCCATGAGGAGCAGGAGAGGGAAGGAAAGGGGAGGAAGACCCCTAGGTCCCAGTGTCACCTACTTCAAAGGCACATGGCCACCAACCTAAGGCCCTGTCCCTAGGCTTCAGCTACCTGTGGGCCACCACCCCTCAACAGCAACAGACTAGGAGCCAAACCTTCACCACTTGAACTCTTAGGAGACCCATAAGGTCCAAACTATAGGAGCAGCAGATCTCAGGAAACCGACAGAATGAGGAAATAATGTTCAGTGAAACAAGATCCTTGTCAGACCCGTGCTTGCCAGGCTGGGGGAAACTGCTCATGGCCCCATTTCATTTTCTCTTCCTTCTGTTTCTCACCCACCTCACGGTGAAGCTGTCGCTCTCTTTGAGCATGACAAACAAGTGGATAAGCTTGGGGTCTCAGAGCTTCTCTCTCTGGTCTGTGTTGCACATGAAGTGGGGTGCAGGAGCCCACAGCAGCTGTCACTGAGCTAGTACAGGAAGGAAATAAGTAAAGGCCGTGGGGGACCCCCACTAGAGGTAGAGGGCCACCTCCAATGGCATCAGGATAACATCCTTGGCCAGTTTTAGGAAGAGAGAGTTTATGTGGAGAATGAAGTCCTGGGCACTGGGAACTGGCACAGAGGATGGAGGCAGGGGCTTTCTTGAGGTGCGCACTACCGGGAGACAACCCCAGCCCCAGGGTTCCAGGTTAAGTGCTCATCTCTGAGAGGAAGTGCAGGATCATTGATGAGGGTGGATATGGGGGTGCAGAGCCAGCAGATGGCTGCACATCTCAGAGAGCGTCTAACAGAAGCATGGCCTACATAGACCCGTCAGAGAAAGTGTCACAGGTACACTCATCTGTGACCAAGAGCAAAGAACAAAGGGCTTGGGCACGGAGGAGTCACAGTTTCACCCTCCACACCACCCAAGCTCTTCCCTTTGTTTTCTTTCTTCCCTTTCTTCTCATTTAATCTCGATGGAAGTTGGACGCTCAGTCACAGTCTGAGGGAGGATGCTTACTCATGCGGGGTTGTCATGGCTGCACATCAGCTCTGAGACTGGATTTTAAAAGGAGGAAATTACTAACGAGGAGTGATGTCAGGAGCCTGAGACATCAGTGTGGGCCCCACAGAGAATATGGTTCAGCAAGGTCGTAGGGAGCTGACGTCATTTCCGCCTAATCATTGCTGGGGTTTTTAAATAGGTAATTGTAGAGCAGGGGCTTAACAATAGCCCTGTGTACTTCTCCTCTAAAGGATAGTCATGGGTGTGCGTGTGTGCATGTGTGTGTGTGTGTGTGTGCGTGTGTGTGTATGTGTGTGTACGTGTGTGTGCATGTCTGTGTGTGCGTGTGTGTGCGTGTGTGTACGTGTGTGTGTACGTGTGTGTATGTGTGTGTGTGTGTGCGTGTGTGTGTATGTGCATGTGTTTATGTGCGTGTGTATGTATGTGCGTGTGTGTATGTGTGTGTACGTGTGTGTGCATGTCTGTGTGTGTGTGCGTGTGTGCGCGTGTGTACGTGTGTGTATGTGTGTGTATGTGCGTGTGTGTGTATGTGCATGTGTTTATGTGTGTGTGTGTATGTGCGTGTGTATGTGTGTGTATGTGTGTATGTGTGTGTGTATGTGTGCGTGTGTGTGCATGTGTGTGTGTGTGCGTATGTGTGTGTATGTGTGTGTGCGTATGTGTGTGTGTGTGTGTGTGTGTGTATGTGTAGATGCCAAGAGAATCCAAATTACTCCTCCCAGTAGGGAAGTGACTGTCGGTGCTAATATCCACTCAGGATCCCCAGTGTGCAGGATGGTGTCAGTCACAGGAGGAAGCTGGGATGCACCTTGTTGTGCACAGGTTGGCATCAGCCTTTCCAGATCCATGTCCCCGATGGCATGCTTGAAATAGTAACTGAAGACTGTATTAAATTGAAACATACATTGGTACTTTTTAAGTGAAAATCAGATGTATTTTAATAGGGAAGTGTTTTCATTTCCTTGCACAAGTCTATTTTATCCTCACTTTAAAAAAAGATTTATTTATTTTTGTTGTATGTGTTATTTGTGAGTGCCTGCATATACATGCGTCATGTGTGCATGCCTGGCTCTGGCACAGATCAGATTCAGGCACTGGGTCTCCTGAGGCTAGAATCAGAGACGGCTGTGAGCCACCAGTGGGTCCTGGAACCCACACCCAGAGCAAGAGCGGCAAGTGTTCTTAATTGGTGAGCCATCTTGCCAGCCTATCCTGATTTTTTTTTTCTCCCCATAAAAAAGTTGAAAAATACAAAATGGAAGAAATAGGGAAGTGTGTGTGTGTGTGTGTGTGGTGTGTGGTGTGTGTGTATGTGTGTGTGTGTGTGTATGTTCTGCGTTATCCAGTTTGGGAAGTCTGATGTTCTTCATCTTTGTCAGGAGAGAACCATTAATATTCTTCATGCAACAAGATAAGTAGTTGACATCACAGAAGCAATGTTTATTTATATTTTACTTTTACATCAAACAGAAAATAATTTGTGTTAAATACTCAATTATTCCTGCTATGGAAAATCGGAGTCCTCTGTTTGCAATGTGCTGTTCCACCATTGATTCTATTCTGGGTTGTGAGTCAGCTCAGAAATTAGGTAAAGTTACGGGAGGGGCTGTGTGACAGGAGAGCCAGGGCAGCCGTGGGAAGCCCCGTACACCTGGAGCCGTGTGCCCTTATTAAGCAGGTGACACTCAGCACTGGGACCTAACTAGTTAACACTAAATTAATGGTTATTTTCCCTTGTCTTTAAGAGGAGCACGAGAGGGTAGAAGAGACGAGAGTCACTTTTTCGTCCCATCAACACATGCCAGGTGTCAGCTACGAGTTCAACACTCTTCACTACACCATTTTTAAATTTTTATTTTTTAATATACGTGTGTCTAAGCGTATGTGCCACTGACCCTCAGAGACCAGCAGAGGGCGTCAGATCAGAGCTGCAGGAGGTTGTGAGTCACCTTGTGTGGGTGATGGGAAACAAAGCTCTGGGTCCTGCGTGAGAACACCAAGTGCTCTCAACCCCTGAGCTGCCTCTCCAAGCCCTAAATGTGTTTTCTTTTACAGTCCACTGAACAGGTCTTGGAGATCTAGTGGCTTTTGTGATTGCTCCTGGCATGGTCAGTCTGCAGAGGGAGATCTAGCTGCGGGGGTTCCCCATCTCTTGTCTGTAGCAGGGAGCTCATGAGCACTCCTGCAGGAAGCTCAGAGGCTCCTCCTCTTTCCAGACACCAATCTGGGGGGGGGGCGCTGTTAGGTTTGTTTGTTGAGAGAAAAATGGAGGGAAGTTGGGGAGGACAGAGTGAGGAAGGATAGAGGTGGGCGAGGGGAGGTGCAGGGGGTATGGAAGGACAGCCTTTATTCCTTGAGTGTAGCTGGGACTGGAGTCAGTCGGTACATGAGGAGTTTGGGGGAAAAAAGCCACTACTCCATCAGCATGCTGTGAGGCGGCCACTCTGCAGAGCTCCCCATTTGGTCAACTTCGAGCCTAATAACAGCCCCATGGAAAAAGAGGGAGGTAGCCACAGTGTGGATATGAGGGTACCGATCCCCAGATGGCTGGGCTGCTGGGTCAGCGTACTGGCTGAAACTGGTCCAGCTCCTATTCGCCTCACAGCTCCTCTGAGGCCAACCTGGACTCTGTGTCCACCTTTTTCTTGCCTGCGCCTTTAGCTTGGTCTCTGCCTTTCGTTACAGCTGTGTGCAGTGATGTTGTCCGGGTGTAGAACTTGAAAGGGATAGATTGTGCCTAATTACGGAGCTTTGACCTCAGCCACTTCCGTATTCCTGTATCAGTGAGCTGTCTGCCCCTTGCACACCACCTCCTGCTGCAGGCCGGCTCAGAAGGAGTCCTCTGTGCCAGGACTGTCATCCCTGCAGTGGTACCCAGCTCTTACCAGAGGTTTGCAGCTGGACCAAGGGTTACGTTTCTGCGAGTAGAAAACCAGCTACAATCCATGCCGACGACTTTACGTAGATACACAAGAGCCATGAATTGTCAAATTGGGTCACAACAGACATTATTTAGGACACCTTCTTAGCGGAGAGACAAGCGGGAGCTTGCTTTATGTTTCTAAGAAACATATTGATCCACCAAGTCTGTGATGAAAAATGACTGTACAGTGTGTTGCCTGATGTGTAGGTTAGGAGTGGACCACGGCAGATAAGGCCAAAGTACTTTGAGCATCTGTGTAAAAGCTATGTGTGGCACAGTTTTCCTCCATAGGTTTTGGTTTTCCGATCTGTAATTCCCACTGTGACTTTCACACATTTATCCCCTTACTGCACAAGAAAAAGTCTAGCTTTCTGTCACAGTGTGAACTGGTAAGCACCGGTTCTGGCTAACTCCCCCACCATCCTGTCCCCCGAATACTCAGAATCACTGCCCTTACATAATGTGGCTTTATTTCAAAGAAAGGGGAAGAAAATCAGGACACGGTGGGAGGGAGCCTTCTTGTTGGTGGTTTCCTGTTCATGTTTAACACAGAAGAGCATCTTTGAAACACTGGGAACTGTGAGGCTGAGAGACGGCTGAGCAGTCAAGGGCACCTGCTGCTTTCCAGAGGACTTGGTTTCAGTTCCCAGTGCCCACACAGCAGCTCACGAACATCTCTGACACCATTTTCAGGGATCCAGGGCCCTGCTTCTCGTCCCTGTGGGCACCAGACAAGCCAGTGGCATGCAGACATGTAGGAAGGCAAATGCTACAGATATAGAATAAATAATAAAGTCAGAGAAGGGGAGGAGAGGGAGGGAGAACTATGGGACTAAAATAGCTAAGAGCACTTACTGCTCTTGCAGAAGGCTCAGGTTTGTCTCTCAGCACCCACATAAGGCAAAACAAAAGCTCCTCAGGCGGCGGAGACCCGGCAGGAGCCCATGGGTACAGCAGGGGGGGGGAGCAGACAGCAGACAGACACACAGACACACAGACACACACACACAGACAGACAGACAGACACAGACACACAGACAGACAGACATCAGACAGACAGCACACAGACACACAACACACACACTACAGACATACAGACAGACACACAACACACACATGACAGAAGACAGACAGAACACACAACACACAGACACAAACACATACAGACAGACAGACATACACACAGACACACAGACAGACAGACAGACAGACTCACATACAGACAGACAGACATACATACACACAGACACACACACAGACAGACAACACATACACACAGACACACATACAGACAGACATACACACAAACACACACATACACACATACACACACACATACAGACATACATACATACATACGACAACACATACACACCACATACATACATACATACATACACACACACATACATACACACATACACACATACATACATACATACATACATACATACACACATACACACATACATACATACATACATACACACATACACACACACATACATACACACATACATACATACATACATACACACATACACACATACACACACATACACATACCCAGGCATCTACACATGCACATAAAATGATAAATAACTCATGAATATTTGTGTGCGTATTTGTGTGTGCACATGAGTGTGTGTGTGTGTGTGTGTGTGTGTGTGTAGAAGGGATGCATGTTCATTTGTGAGGCATAATTTGAGTACTAGTGTCTTTGCTAAAAGGAATGGAAGTTAGTAGAAATGGCCTGAATACAATCTTCACAACTGTCTCCTAATGTTGGTTTTCTCTCGCTAGATGTGTTTTTCTTTACTAAATAGAGTTCATGAATTACTTATTTGTGTGTGTGTGGTAAACCTAAATACACTTAAGTCATAGTTTTAAATGAGTCATGAGCCATGTATGATTTGCAATATTATTATTGTTATTGTATTTTATTTGTCTCGATATGTTCACTTTTCATTCAGTTTTACTTTGAGATCAATTTGATGTAACCCGTCTCCAGCTAGGCATCTCTGGGCAGACTCCCCACCAGCAGACGCTAGGTCCCTAAGGGATAATCTATTTTACTAGCTGTTTCATTTCTGTAAAATGAAAACCTCTGAAACTAATTCTAAGTGGAAAAATAAGTGGTATAATCTGATTTTCACACGTTTTATATGCATCAACTGGTTATAGGGTGCTTTCTTCTGTGTGGTTATTCGAATGCTATATTCATTTCTCTGCCATCTGGAGGGATGGAGAATGGAGAAACAGATCTGTTGGGGTGTGTTCCGGCATGCCAGGCACGTAGAACAGGCACTGAGAACCACAGGGAGTCAGGCTGGCCATGGCCTTGCTCTGTCTCAGAATGCTTTCAAACAGACTTGGAAGAGATGTTTTCTGCTGATTTCTGCTGGTTTGAGTGGAAGGAAGGAAAGAAGGAAGGAGCATCTAGCACAGTCCTAGGTCCCAGGGTGTGGCCACCAGAGTCAGTGGCAATTTTAGGGTCCAACCTGAGAGAGAGTGTGTTATCCAGTGCTTAAAAAATACACTAGACACAGGGTGTTCCTGGAGACCTTACTCAAGATCATGCAGACCTCACCTCAGTGGCCTATAGGATGGGAAATGTGTGTGTGTGTGTGGTCTCTCTCTTTGCGTGTGTGTGTGTGTGTGTGTGTGTGTGTGTGTGTGTGTGTGTGTGCGCACGCGCGCGCATGCATGTGAACGTGCATGTGTGTGAAAGAAAGGAAGAGACACAGAGAGACAGAGACCAAGAGACTCGAAGAAACAATAAAAATCACTCATAGAAACCAAATCCTTAAGTGATTTTTAAAATTTTAATGTAGTATTAATATTTTAGGAATTTCACACGCGTATAATGTATTTGATCATGCTCACCCGAATCCCTCCCCCAACGCCGCCCAGGCCTCACCTCAATCGAACTTCTTGCCCCCTCTTTTCACCCTTAAAGAAAGCAGCCTGTCCCTCCACTAGAGACCGCTGACAGCTGGTTGCTCTCCGCAGTGGCGGGCTCCTGTGCTGGGCTGGGGTGTTGGCTGGCTTGGTCTTGTCAGGTACAGGCAACCTCTGTGTCACTTTTGTGTGCCCTAATGCTTACAAGACAACTTGGCTCCAGTCTCCCAGCATCTGACTCTTAAAATATTCCCTCTCTTCCTCCATGATGGTCTGTAGGCCTGAGGGAGAGGTGTGATCCAGACGCCCCGGGTGTGACTGGGCACTCCACAGTCACTTGACACTTTGACCCTTGGGATTTTCTGTGGCAACCGCCGCCCACTGCGCAAAGAAACGTCTCTGATGCGGACCTAGGACTGCACTGACCCTGAGTCTTACAGAAACACACTTTCCCACGGTGCTTATTTACCAACCACAGCCAAATATGTCCCCAGGCGTCGCTCCTCTGTCACCGCCTTCCTTGCGTGACTTTTACAGACAGGCCCACATTTCGTTCTGCATCTGTGAGATACGTGATTTTAAAGGACGCGCCCGTGCTGTGCTGAGAACGGCAAGATGAGCGTTTACCATAACATTAAATAAAATCCGCTGGATGAAGGATTTATTATTTCATTAATCTAAAATAGTACAGTAGGGAGAAGAAAATGAAGGGAGGAGCAAAGATGCTGTTAAAGTTTTAACCACCCTGATATTTTTTTAAACATGTTTTAAGATGAGGCAGTTGTGTTAGGGGCCTCAGCTCTTATTAGCACAATAAATTAATGGTTTATAACCTTTATTTTATCACTCCAGGAGTACTTCATAAATTGCTTGTAACTGTGATCCAGAAAATAGCCTATAAAGTGACTTTTTTTTTCTATTACTCCTCTTTTTCTGGAATTAACTGTTGAAAAAAGAACCAACATTAGAGATTTCGCTGTCTCTCTGAAGACAGCATCTAACTTGACTCATATGTGTTTATGTCTCAACCTCCCTTATCACGTGCTGAACGTTAACACACCTGCACACACATGGTATATGTAGACACCAGTGTTCTATTATAAAACATTATGTATTCTTGAGTTTTAAACAAAAGGAAATTAGGAGACCCCTTAGGAAGGACCACTATAGACACCTGGGGACTGTCACTAGGCTTACAAAGCATGTTTGATATTACCATTTTCTCAGACTCTTCCACTACGAGCTTTGTAACACACAGAGTGTGTTACAGTGGCCCAGCCCCTTATGTGATTGTCTTGCCGTAGCATACAGATCTAAAGGGTTAAATAGAAACTGCCTGTGCCTACGCCTAATTTGACCTCTTTACTGATTCAACGTGTGTATTAAGCATGTTTATTTCCTGGAGTTTATACACAGCAAAAATGAGGGCTTATAGTCCACTAAGGGAGAAAGGTCAAGAGTTAGGCAAATACATCAGAATAGGACCCACAGTGGGAGAGAAGCAAGAACGCAGATCACAATAGGACAGTGGAGGTCATGAAAGAGTCTCTGTGCCGTTCCCAGGCCGCTGGGCTCTGAGGGGTGACAAGGAGCCAGCGGTGAAATGGGGCAGAGCAGAAGGGCCCAGAGGAGGAAGTCAGCTGACAGCAAGGAGTGGAGGTGGCCACGCAGAACTGGCAGCGGTGCGAAACAGCGGAAACCATGACAGCCAGCTGAGAGGGCAGGTGACGTGCGGAGGCAGGCCTTCTCAGTCTTTCATTAACCATCCTGGGTTGCCTTTCGTCAAGTGTTCCAGAGTATTTGGTATATGCCATGAACTACAAGAAAGAAAGAAAAAGAAACTTTGTGGTTTTTTTCCCTCCGTGAAATGCTGTAGGAAGAAACTAGAGATGTGGTCTGATGTACACTTTCAGTGTGCTTATGTGGGGACAAGAGTAGGAGCAAGACACAAACAAGCAAACTAAGGCTGTCAGCCACAGGCCAGGGCAGGGTCAGTGCTGTCAGCCACAGGCCAGGGCAGGATCAGTGCTGTCAGCCACAGGCCAGGGCAGGATCAGTGCTGTCAGCCACAGGCCAGTGCAGGGTCAGTGCTGTCAGCCACAGGCCAGGGCAGGATCAGTGCTGTCAGCCACAGACCAGGGCAGGATCAGTGCTGTCAGCCACAGACCAGGGCAGGATCAGTGCTGTCAGCCACAGGCCAGTGCAGGATCAGTGCTGTCAGCCACAGGCCAGGGCAGGATCAGTGCTGTCAGCCACAGGCCAGGGCAAGATCAGTGCTGTCAGCCACAGGCCAGTGCAGGGTCAGTGCTGTCAGCCACAGGCCAGTGCAGGGTCAGTGCTGTCAGCCACAGGCCAGGGCAGGATCAGTGCTGTCAGCCACAGGCCAGGGCAGGATCAGTGCTGTCAGCCACAGGCCAGGGGCAAGATCAGTGCTGTCAGCCACAGGCCAGGGCAAAATCAGTGCTGTCAGCCACAGGCCAGTGCAGGGTCAGTGCTGTCAGCCACAGACCAGGGCAGCATCAGTGCTGTTAGCCACAGGCCAGTGAGGGGTCAGTGCTGTCAGCCACAGGCCAGGGCAGGATCAGTGCTGTCAGCCACAGGCCAGTGCAGGATCAGTGCTGTCAGCCACAAGCCAGTGCAGGGTCAGTGCTTTCAGCCACAGGCCAGCGCAGGGTCAGTGCTGTCAGCCACAGGCCAGTGCAGGGTCAGTGCTGTCAGCCACAAGCCAGTGCAGGGTCAGTGCTGTCAGACACAGGCCAGTGCAGGGTCAGTGCTGTCAGACACAGGCCAGCGCAGGGTCAGTGTTTTCAGCCACAGGCCAGCGCAGGGTCAGTGCTGTCAGCCACAGGCCAGGGCAGGATCAGTGCTGTCAGACACAGGCCAGGGTGGGATCAGTGCTGTCAGCCACAGGCCAGTGAGGGGTCAGTGCTGTCAGCCACAGGCCAGTGCAGGGTCAGTGCTGTCAGCCACAGGCCAGGGCAGGGTCAGTGCTGTCAGCCACAGGCCAGGGTGGGATCAGTGCTGTCAGCCACAGGCCAGTGAGGGGTCAGTGCTGTCAGCCACAGGCCAGGGCAGGGTCAGTGCTGTCAGACACAGGCCAGGGCGGGATCAGTGCTGTCAGCCACAGGCCAGGGCAGGATCAGTGCTGTCAGCCACAGGCCAGGGCAGGATCAGTGCTGTCAGCCACAGGCCAGGGCAGGATCAGTGCTGGCTGGGAAGAGATGGCAGGTGAGGGCACACAGGAAGCAAAGGGCTGTACTCTAGACCCTGCAATATGCACACATATAAAGTTCCAGGCATAACATGGAGACTTTGAGATCAGAATATCAGTGTAGATAAGGAATACGCTTGGCCTTTCACAAGTATAAACTGGGTCAAGAGAAAGCGTGAGTGACGCCCCCAAAGATGGCAGAGCCTAAGAATAGAAGATAACACAAAGGACTCACGGTGAACAAGCTACCTGATAATCTTTGGGGAGACGAGAAAGCAACATAAGCAGTTTTGAGTTTCTAAAACTGTGGTGAACAATATAAGATCAGATGCCAGGAAGAAGTGCCAAGGATATCCGTATTTTTAGAAGTGAAGCAAGCATCAAAGCACAGTGTGGCAGAACCGTGACAGGCACTGAGAACAGGCTCGTGTGGGCGTACACACAGCACGGCAACTCCTGTGTCTCTAGTGGTGTCCCACTGCGGTGCCGTCCTACCTTCTCCCAACCGCGACTCACACCTTCCTCAGGGGATGTGGCCACCATCTATGTCATATAGACCTTTGTCTGGAAGGTTTAAGTGCGCCCCCCTGAATGAACATTGGGTCCAGCACACCGTCCTCTGCTGTTGGGGAAGGGGACATGGTTTTGCCGGGCTCTTGATGGCGTGTGTCTCTGGGAGTGAGATGCCTTTATGAGCACCCTTGGCCGTGCTAGTATGGCTTACATAATGAAATAGTATATAGGATGGCACAGCGGCGAATCTGCTAGTGGGCTCAAAACAGTATTTCAGTTCATCGTTGCCTGCTCTGCAGACCACTCTGTTATAGGTGAGAGTAATCAGTTTTTCTAATGTATGACTACATGTAATTCAAGCCAAAAGCATCATCTTCAGACACCACACTATATGGTGCTCTGTCAGGTGTGTGTGGTTGTGAGTATCTTCTCTGTGACAGAGTGAAACTTCCAGAGCAGTCTATTTAAAACAAAGAGAGCTGGCATGTTGTGTAAATTTATCCTTTAGCACGTTTAAAAGTACATTCAGACATTCAAAATCAGACTGTACACAAAAACATTTCTGCAAAGCTACCGTGAAAATGTAACATGTTGAGCTTTTTACAGTATAATTAATAAAATATATTTATATGTATCACGACAATAATGGCTGTCCTTCAAAGGAGCCAAGCAAAGCATCAAGGAAGAAAAACATGAGATTCAGCCCGGAGAAGGGGGAGTTGAGAACAGCAGTCACTTGTCTGAGCATCTGAAAACTATGGGCCACATTCTACTTGCCCAGCAGCCCCAGACATGACCATAAAAGAGTGGATGCGTGCATGCGTGTGTGTAGGGTATACAGGCGGACCAGACATGACCATGAAAGAGTGGATGCGTGCATGCGTGTGTGTAGGGTACAGGCGGAGAATGGTGGGCAACTCTGAGTAGGACAGTTGGGCAGATTCTACAAGCCAAGTCCCCTTGTGCTACGAAGAAAAGAGAGCCAGGAAGGGGTGACATGGTGTCAGCGGACTGTTCCCGGTGTGCCAGGACGTTGTAGGGTTTGGAGAGAGTGAGGCATTGGCACACAGTGAAGACTCCTCATGGACACAGAAAGGGAGTCTGGCCTTTGGAGGCTTCCGTTGGGAAGAGCTGACCTGGTAGGCACAGAAACTGCTTTGCATAGTAAAAATAGAGCAGTGTTTTGCAGGAGCACAGTGACATTCTCAGATCCGCAGAAAGAAAAACAAACTCAACTGGGGGCCTCTGCAGATGGCAGATCATGAAGAAGAGAGATCATGTGGCTCGCGTCAGCACAGAGGAGCAATATGTTTAAGCCAGGAGCAGGTTGACATTGATAGAGGCCTTCAGAAGACACCAGGACACTTTCTGGAATTTTAGCATCCCAGCAGAAGAAGATGACTACTTTTAATGCAAATGTTATTTTTTTTTATAATGTCATGAAACATGAAGCAGTTACTAAAATAGTGTATAGTTTTAGACGAGGAAGAATTGGAAATTCTAAAGGTTAATTCAGTAATAATGAAAAATCAAGTGTTTTGTTTGAAGCTAAGAAACTCGTCTCCAATAAGGTATTTTTCATTAAGCTATAATCTATACAAATAGCATAGTCCCATAACCATAGTCATAGAAATAAAGAGAACAAGAGCAGTGAGTCACTCAGTAAGGACTGTGTGTCTAGGCATCCACCCCTGCTGGTATATAAAGGCTCCTCGCATCAGTTTTCTGCTTCAGAGAGTGAGTAGGAAGCTGAAGTGACAGTAAACAGCCTCCTTTTCACAGAAGGAGAACGGGCTCACACTCAGTCAAGCTGCAGAGGGCTCTGGAGGCGAATCCCAGGAGCTTTCATGTTGGCCTGCAGCCTACATGGAGCCAACAAAGTTTCTGCAAGATGAGTAAGTCGAAGGTGGCTCCCCAGAGCCTTCAGGAGTATTCGGAAAGGTAGCAGTCACGATGATGCCAGGAGCAGGCAGAGAACAGAGACAGAGCCGCGTGGCAGACTTTGGTCACAGTCATCCCATGCTAGGAGGAGAGGTCCAGCAGTGAGGGGTGCGTTGTCTTGGATTTTGAGCCACATTAGACACGTTTTATAAAATAAAAGACACAGTTTAAACACATATTAACAGCTAAGATCGATTTTAAATGAATTATTTCCTTTACGTAACTGAGCTTCTCTATTATTTGTTAGAGGGGACCTAAAGAAAAGCTGCAAATGGCACTGCTTACACCCTGTACTTCTGCCTTCAGGGACCAGTTGCTGATGATACGGCTGCTAGCCAAGAAAAGAAACAGTGTGTGTGGATGGATGAAAACTGTGTGGGAGAAATGACGTGTCTGCCTATCTTGGGACTGGGGTACTTCAGGGACATCCGGTCGCGTGGCCCTTTAACTCGCTAAGGTGAGAAGGTAGGCGATGCCCTCGATGCCAGAAGAGGAAACGTGGAATTCAGCGCGAGCCTTTAGCAACAGGTCCCCCAGGCCTGGGCTCAGCCACCCCAACAACCTGTAGCTCTAGGAGTCATTTGAGATGGAAGCTTTGGGGTAACGGACCCGCACAGTGTAGACATGTGAGGACTCTGGGGATACGGAATGTCAGGCAGAGCCTGTGGCCAACACTGTGGCGGACAGGATAGGGCCAGGAAGCCTGCAGCAGATGGAAAGCTTCAAGAGTGGCGTAGATTGACAGACAGACAGACTTATGTTGTCAGACTGACGACATAACACGTTGCAGGCGGTCAGCACACCCGTGTCATGGCAGCCTCCAGCTGATCGAGACATAAAGTCTCAGACCCCATCCCAACCTGTGGAACCAGACCCAGAGCGCAGCACGCTCATGGGATGAGCAAGCACACGGAACCTTACAGTCGTTTAGTGTACAAAGGACCTAGAGGTTTGGCTCATGAGCCCAGAAAGCCCAGACAAATCACCTCCCTGCCACCAGCCCCGAGGACACCCATCACAGTGTCCGTCTCTTCCTTTCCTAGACCATGTAAGTGCAGAGGGTCAGCCAGGCCAGGTCTACAGGCCGATCCTGCACGGTCGATGCACAGCCCCTCTTGTGATCTGTCTACAGCGGCTCCTACCAGTCAGCTTTGGTGGCACATTTCCCCTCATAGCATCATATCTAAACAACTTTTCCACCTCATCTGTGTCCAGCCAGAACCCTCCGTGCCTCCTTTGACTAACACAGCCATGTTCTTGGTCAGGCAGAGGTATGAGATCCTAGCATTATGCTTCTGCTCACCTACAGGGGAGGCCGTTACTTATATCGAGTGAGTTAATTTAAATTAGTTCACTCAGACAATGGATTTGTCTTCTTCATATTCACAGGAACTCGGGGGCAGACAAAAGGTGGAGCCGCTTCCTATCCTGTATGTGAGATTAGCTCCTTTTTCTTTTTTCTTCATTTCATTAAGGCAGGAAAAAAAAAAAGTGTGACTCACACGAATTATCCAGGGGCAATAGTTATGTACTTTTTCTTTCATAAGATATATCTCAAAAAGTACTGCCAGAAACACACAGTGCTCCTAAAATTGCCCTCAAGGAACAAGGAGAGACTCACAGGGTTCTTTGTTACCTCTGTGCTCATGCAGCCCCATGCCACCCACACCCTAGCAGCCGCTGCTCCTGTGTTGTCTGCCTCCACAGCCCACACTTCTGAAAAGTCCCCAAGAACGGGAACAATAACTGGAGCTTTGGAAGTCATCAATGACAGTCTTGTTTAGTCCTCTAAAATCTGTCACTTGAAAGAAAAAAAAAATCCTAATGTTCTCCCAAGGAGCATCCTGATGGCTTGATTCACAGATGTCCTGCTCTCACGGGGGTCAGAGTGACAGGGTAAGAACACCGTGCCCCGAGGAGTGCGCCAAAGGGCCTCTGAGCCCTGTGCGTAGCTAGTTAGAAACAGCCTTGCGGGCCAGGGTGTGACCCGACTGCTCACAGCAGTGAACTGAGCCCTAGGACTGAAATCTGTTGAGTCTTGACTGGAGATTGAACATGGCACCACCTCAGCAGCCGTGTGTAGGACAAAATGGCATTCTGAGCCAGCAGCGTTTACCTGGTCAGTGACATAACCTGCTGTTGGCCGTGCAGACACTGGCTTTCCCAAGTCAAGGCATCTGTCCAGGCTTCCCTGACGAGGATTCTTGAGCTCCTGTCCTTGTTCATCCCTGGCACCATGGAAAACAGGAGACTAAATCTGAACAGGAAGAACTCTAAAATACCAACAACCTGCTGATTTCATTCTTCTGGTAGGGGAAGAGGCACTTGGTGCAAATGTAGCATCTTCTGAAGGCAGAAGAAATAAGTAGGAGACGCCAGAGCTGTCATTCTGCTACACAGTTGGGTGGCTGTGAGGACCAAAGGACTGGAGAATGTCCACTACAAAAGTCATCAACATTTGGGTTGGATAAGCAGTATACAGTGTGCTTACACCCCCAAACATTGTGTGGTACCCATAGGGAGACCCCTCCACATTTAGAAGCCTTAGTTCCATGCAGTCAGCATAGGCTCACAGGGGCACAGCTGTACCAAACACTGACCAAGAATTCTGGAGGCATGGTTACATTTCTAATCCTCTCCTTGCAAGTGTCCGCCCTCCTCCCGGCATCCTCCCTTCACTCCTCACAGTTGAGTATCGGTGGCCCTGCTGCTCCCTCCTTGTCATCATCTCAACCCAAGGCCGCAGCAAGAACTCTGTGGTCCTGTGTCCTCTGCAGCTTGACATGCAGACCTTCCCTGGGACCCTGCGATCCTTGTGACCATCATCCACCCTCAGCATCACCGAACCTCTAGGGCACTATAAGGGAACCCACTTCTGCTTCTTTACTCGTTTAGCATTCTTACCCAATGTCAAACTGTTCACTGAAAATCCTCTGTTGTGAGGCTTCACTTCCTTCTTTTTCAGGATGGAGAGCAGGCCGGGCGAACACTTGCTCCCCACCCTACAATGACACCTCTGTGCACCGCTTGTCTTTCTCATGCTGCTCCCTCTGCCACCTGTTCCACCGCCTTCCAGGGTCCATCGTCTTAGCTAGATTGCTGAAAGACATCAGGGCCTGATTTAGCTTTCCCTGAGGGCTTGTTTGTGGTCCAGAAGGCGTCCCCATTGCCGTGATGACCCACCTTATACAGAACTGCCATTTGTCACCGATCTCTTCTCTTCCTGTCTGAATGGTCCTTGTTCCCATGCTTCCTGCTTCGTTCTTCAAGAATGTGTGTCTCTGTCCTTCGAGGGATGTAGCATGGCATCTATTAATAACAATGTAGAGTTGGTCACTGGGCCCCTGAGGATTGGAATGAAGGCATCAAAGCCGCACTGGAGCTGGTGTTTAATCTGACAGTGGAAATGAGCACTGGTGTCGATTATGAAAGGTGACTGAGGGTCGGCCAACAGACCAGCAGTAGATGGGGAATCTTCCCAAGCCCAGGTGGCCCATGGCTCCACATTGCTTGCTTACCCATTGCGAACTTCCAAACTCATCAGAACAATCTACTGCCCAGGCATTTTAAAAAGTGAACTTCAAGAAATCCAAAATTATTTTATGAAATTCAGACTTAAGTCTTTAATCTTCCAGCACAGCCAAATTGCACATGCATACATGCACACATGTGGACACATGTATGCACATGCACACACAGGCACACTCACACACATGTACACATATGTGCATGCACACATAGGCAGGTGCTCACAAGCACACACATGTGCACACCCATACACACTCACATGCACACACATGTGCACACATACACACATGCACACACATGTGCACACATACACACATGCACACACATGTGCACACATACACACATGCACACATACTCGCACATCCAAGGTTTTGCTGTCATGCTCTTTGTGGTTGGTCACCTCCATGAAGTTACTCTTCCTCCTCTCTGTCACATAGCTATACCTCCAAGGGCCTTTCATGTCATCTTCTCCCACCTCCCCAGGATGCCCTCAGGATGGAAAAGAAGGTGAGAATCCTCCCTGGACATGTCTCAATCACACGTCTGGATCCTCGTGTTCCTTGTGTGTGAGAGAACATGTGTAACAAGTGTTTGCTTGCTGCCATCGTCCTGTAGTGAGTCGTGAGCTCCCTGAGGATGAGGATCAGCACCTTGCTTCTCCAGCTCGCACACACAGTGATCAGATAGCCCCACTCTGGTGTTTGCCTGGCTTCAGGGGATGTCTCCAGCTGCGTCCTGCTCAGGACCCCGTGGAGGCGAGGCTGCAGACTGGAGCCCCCTCCTGCTCTGTACTTGCTGGTTCCTCCATGTGCTCTGCTTCCAAGCACCAGGTCTCTCTGGGATTTCATGCTGCTTCGGTCTTGCGTTGTTTGAGAAGTCCCTGTCACAACGTGGTGTTAGGTGTATTTTGCTTGGGGTTCAGTTTCCCAGCATGAGTCGAGCCCCCCAGATGTGGTGCAGAGAGAAGCAGCTTCTCCTTCCCCATGTGCACCTCACAGATTTGTTCCGCAGAGCTCAGAGGCCATGTTCCTCTGCCCACTGCCAAAGTGAGTCAGCACTCAGAGGAATAAAGAGGCCACAAACTGTGGAACAGTGTGTGTCTTAGTCAGAATGTCCCTTGCTGCAGCAAAACACCATGTCCAAAAAGCAAGTTGGGGAGGAAAGGATGTATTTGGCTTACACTTCCATGTCACAGGCCATCACTAAAGGAAGTCAGGGCAGGAACTCAAATAGGGCAGGAGCCTGGAGGCAGGAGCTGATGCAGAGGCCATGGAGGGTGCTGCTTACTGGCTTGCTCCCCATGGCTTGCTCAGCCTGCTTTCTTATAGCACCCAAGACCACCAGCCCAAGCATGTCCTCACCCACAATGGGCTGGGCCCTCCCCCATTGATCACTAATTGGGAAAATGCCTTACAGCCAGATCTCATGGAGGTGTCTCCTCAACTGAGGCTCCTACCTCTATGATGACTCCAGCTTGTGTCAAGTTGACACACAAGCAGCCAGTGCAGTGAGGGAAGGAGAATTGCAGTAGGACAGGGGAAGCATGGACACTGATCAGAAACAACTTCCCTGGGTGACTGCCTCAGACTTCAAACTGGGAAAAAACTAAGTAAGGTGCATGGCTGCTCAACCCAAGAGCCGTCAGGAAGGGAGCGGAGAGCTCTCTCCACTGACCCGCCCCATCGTCCCAGCTGGCAGGATGCAAGTTCGGGGCCACACTAAAACTGCCGTCCAGTCAGATGGTGGACCTCAGTTAGGACATGCTTCCCTGGGAAGCTGGGATCTATAGGTGTGTTTGGAGTTACTTTGTGAAGAGGCACACAGAGTCCTCCAGCATCCTGAAGACAAGTGACAATTGTGCCCTATAAACCCTTCCAATACCTAGTGATGCGGACATGCATGCCAGCCTCTAGTGCCACTGTTGTACAGTGTAGACTGAGAGCTGCTGTCACTTTTATGTCCCCTACTCATGCTTGGGAGCTTGCATGCTAGTCTTCTTAGGTTAATGGTCGTTGTCTCACGTGATAAGCTCATGATCATGAAAGTTACCGTGACAACGTTTGGTGGTTACGTGGCAGAGCAGAACTCCAGGCGTCCTCCACACTTCCTGCTAGGACACAGCAGGATCCTCCAAAGTTAGCCTTCCCTTCCTCTCCAGATGCCTTGGAGCCCTCGCTTTGTGAGGGACCCTTCTCACACAGCCCCCTACTCTCTAGTTTCTTAGACAAGAAATGCAACACATAGTAAAAAAAAAAAAAAGAAGAAAAAAATCATTTTAAAACCACATGGCTGCGGCTTGCCATTCTGGCTTGAAGACATTTTCTGTGTGGCTGTTTTTACCCATGGTGGTACAGGCAGCCGTCGTCACCAGCGGCACAGTGGATAAGCTCAGATGCCTCTAGTGCTTGCCATAGAAGCTGATTTGATGTCATGCTGGAATTCCTTTATAAAACAAAACTGTGGAGGCTCATATCCATGCCACAACTACTGTTGGTGGGAACATCTGTAAAACTGGTGCTCAGAAAGTTCAATAACCACAGAAACATAAATACTTCGTGCACGGTAAGCCACGCTGCTATGGGGAGAAAGGGCCGGGCTAAGACAACAGTTGGTGCCATGTCTGTTTGGTCTCAGCCTGTTTGTGGGGTTTGGTTCTTTGGTGCTACACCAGGTTCTTCCTCCCTGCTGTGAGTGGGGGGAACAGGAGGTGGTAGTCACTCCTGAGAGACGAGGGGCCCTGCTCGGGGGGGGGGGGGGCGAGGCTCTTCAGGCCAGTGCTATCTTTACGCAATGAGAAGGCCAACTCTATTGTGCAGCCACTGTGCCAGCAGCACATGCGTGTTTTCACACACTTGGTGATGATGCACACATAGCCCACTAATGTTCTAGAACAAATTGCCTTGTGTTTTGATGAAATAACAAGTGCTATAAAATAAGAGATAAATTCCTTGGTTAATTTTGTTACTTGTAGTTTCCAATTCTCTGCTCCAAAAATCTCCAGCCTGACCATTTCCCTGACTTTCGTGTTGCAGATGGGAGTCCGCAAAGTGTTCCTGAAGTACTGGCTTGTGGACCAGCTCAGTGACCTGTGGCTGCAGCTGCAAAGGAAGATTGTAACGTGCCAGAAAGGTGAGTGCACATAAGCACTCAGACGTTTAGGATGTGAGTTTCCAAACCACTCGGTGTGCCTCTGGGTCAGCGTCACAGGGCGCCTTGAACCCACTTGATGATGCTTGATCAAGGCACCTGGCTCCTGGTACCCACTTGTGCTACTCAGCTCACTCTGTACCAGCCCCTGCGTCGGTGCTCGGAGACGTTGCATGCTTTGCTGGTTATAGTCTATATGAAATTATATAAGTTCTCACCTCAGTCATAATTTGGGGGAAGAAATAAACATCTTAACATTTCTGCATTCTGTACTTTGCAGACTGACAATTGTATTGGCAGTGAGATTGTAGCTGGAAACTTGCAATGGAAAAACCCACCTGGCACCGCGCTGCAGCCGTGGTGCATGTCTCACGGGTGCTAGGATCCAACCAGCCAATTGTCCAAACGGCATTTTCTGTAACCCTCCTTAAGGCTTGGAAAACCCTTGATTCTGTTTTCCTGTAGGGAGCAATGACAATATTTGGTGTGATTTATTTTATGGCTGTTGGCATCTATTTCATTATAACTTTGGGAGAGATTTCACTTTGAATTTGTTTTCTATCCAAATCCAAATGACTACTAAAAATGTGCAATTTTTTTTCAAAACAGCCATACCTCACATGAAATGGATATAATCAGTACTTTTTTAAAACTGTGTGTATGAGTGTGCTTGTGTGTCTGTGTGTGTGTCTGTGCGTATGCGCATGCGTGTGTGCATACATGTGTATCTTTTGTGTAGACATGGAAAGAACAGAGATCAATACTGAGTAGCTTCCATTACTGTTCTCTACCTGTTGTTTGAGACAGGGTCTCTCAGTAGCCCTGGAACTCACTCAGTTAGCTATGACTGCTGAGCAGCAGGGCCCCAGGCCCCACCTATCGACTCTTCTGGTTCCAAGTCTTCTCACCTCCAGTCATGGGCATGTAAACCAGCTTTTTCACAGGAGCATGTGGTGTCTAAACTCTGGTCTGCATGCTTTTCTTTTCTAGCAGCCACACTGCCCGCCGAGCTGTCCCGTCAGCCCTCTTTAAGCAGATTTTTATGAGTTCAATAGAAGGAGAAATTAGTCCTTCTGTCGATTTTTAGCAGGTCTGAGATGTGTTTGAAATTTTCTCAAGCCAGGAAATCTGCTAGATACATGTTACATATGAGCTGCCTCCCAGTTTGTCATATTTTTCCTGTGTGGGTCCTGTTTGGTTGTGGCCTTGTGAGAAATCTCCAGTGGGTCCCCTCAGTCTCTAATGATTAAAAAAAAAAAACAAAACAAAACAAAAAAAGGCCCTGCCATATGGAGATTTTTAACACATCCAGTTTAAATCTTGGCCAAAGTTAGGAACTTTGTTCTAAGTCAGCTTTCTTTTTGGCCACTTCAGGCCTGTCCTTGCAGGACAGCCCCCAAGGGAAAGATTATGGTCCTGGTCACCGGATCTCAGGTGCCTCTAGGCTGTGCTGGGTCAAGAGGAGAGGGAAGAGGAAGAGGGAAGGGGGAGGAGGAGGAGGGGGAAGAGGAGGAGGAGGGAGGAAGGAGGGAGGGAGGAAGGGAGGGAGGGAGGGGAGAACAGTGGTGACTGCAGGAACTGTTGCAGGCATATTGTGACCCAGCAGTGGTGTTCCTGGCTGGGACAGATTCACAGTGCTCTCTACAAACACCCCCCGGAAGCATTTCTCTGGTTTCCTGCACTCACTGACAGCTGTTCCATGGCCAGCACCTTGTCACTGACTCTCAGACCCTGGTCACCGACCGTCATCCCTTCTCCCAGCAGACATCTCTTCCCTGAAAACTACCCTGCTCTGGAGAAAGAGACAGCCAGACACCCTTATAGGCACCTTGTGTCCTGTTGGCCACAGCTGTGACTTTGGGGCCCTGAAGCCTGCTGTGTCCACCCAGTTCCAGCAGCCAAGTAGCAAGCTCTCAGGCTCCTCTTTAGAAGCCTTGTTTCTAGCTCGTGGCTCCGAGTCCCCTCCTCTCTGGCTTATGATAAATGAACCCCTGTGACTTGAGCATCCATGCAGGGGAGATGCCCTGATGCTGGTGGGGACTCCTTGGAACCTCACCCTGGAACGCCCCACTCCAGGTGGCATCTGCACCCCTGCCTCACCTGGAGGCTGGTTGTAAATGCGGTTTTAGCACCACCACATAGTGACTGAATCCAAACTTGGCTCTTAGCCACAGGGAATCTGGATCAGGAAGAGCACACCATTCTATGTGTGAACAGTGTCAGGCACCCTGGTGCTCCTGGGAAGTGTCCTTAAATATAACTAGAGGAGTCTGTGCCCCCTGTTCACATGGCACCCACTCGAAATGTCTCCTCTACTTAGCCTCACAGACGCAGTTCCTCTGTAACCAAGGAGGAGCGGGGCATGAGCTGGACTCTGCCGCTCACCTTTCTGAACATAACAATGGAGACCAGCCTTGAAGATGGCATTGAGATAAAAAAAAAAATACATAATTTCATTTTGAATAAATTGAACAATGAACACACAAAAAAAAAAAAAAAAAAAAAAAAAAGCACTTTAGAAACCACAGGCTTTCAAATGTGAACATTAGTGACTGATTTTTATTTCCTTGTCTCCTAGAATTGACATTAAATTCACACTTAAAATATACATAATCTGGAGACATTTCCATTTTTCAATTACACTTTTTTGTTGTTAGCAAATTTTTGGAGAAAAGAAATTTTCTCCAAACTGTAAATAAAGCAGCCAGTGGCCAAGCAGCAAAAAGGGGCTTTAAAACCGTAGACAAATAAACCTTGCTAGGCTGGGCGTGGTGGCGCACGCCTTTAATCCCAGCACTCGGGAGGCAGAGGCAGGCGGATCGCTGTGAGTTCGAGGCCAGCCTGGTCTACAAAGGGAGTCCAGGATGGTCAAGGCTACACAGAGAAACCCTGTCTCGAAAAACCAAAAAAAAAAACAAAAAATAAACTTTGCTGCCCATTTCCAGCAGGCTTGTATCTGTGACCCTTTGTTGAGAAAGATAGCTTCAGCCACCTGTGTGACTTTATTAAAGACCCTAAGAGGCTGCCAGTAGGAAAGAGTAAGGAGATGGCGTCCTCTGTCTGTGGGATAGCAGGCTCCCTGCATGAACAAGGGGGCGTCCTGGGAGTCTGGCGTTTACTTTCTGTGTTAGTCTGCCCTTTAGTTCAAGAGCTTGGTCCTCCTGTCTGTTGCCACTGTCGCCTTTGGAAGGCCAGTGACTGTTTGTGTCCAAATGCAAGAAGAAAAGAAGCAGGCAGAACCCTAGATAAGGGCTCCGGTCCCCTTCGGTGTGCCTGCCACATGTCTGGCACTTCCTCATCTTATTCTGCATGTTATGTTCCTGAAAGTCTGACTTACCTTTTACTGTTATATTTTTGCTGTTTATGGGCTACTGCAGCACAGATACCTTGTAAGGAGCTTGATGCAATCATATTCCAAAGTAACTTTCCAGTTAGCATTGTCATCTGGAGCTAAAATGAGGGAGAACATTGTACCTAACTTTACAACATCTCTTAGGCTGCTCACATGTGTGGCGCCTTCCAGGCATGGGGGAGTCTCACACAGTGATTTCCCCCTGACACTGTCTGTCTTTTTAACCCACAGCTTCCTCTAATCTGAGCCATTTGAAACCTGAAGGGGTGGTTTCTCAGAGGCTAAAAGGCTAATGGCAGAAGTCACCAGTCTGTGCTTGTCCAAGCATCTGCAGGGCCTGGCTCTTGGACCTGCTTTGTCCACATCGGGGATGAAGGCCAGGCCCTTTTCTCAGAAGGCAGCCTGCTCCATTTCCACCCCGCGTTAATTGTTTAGCAAGTTCTTTTATCTATTGATTGCAATATCCTTCCATGTGACTTCCCCTATTGCTGATCTGTGCCCCCAGAGGGCAACAAATCACATCTAGAGGACTCCAGGCTTGCAGGGTGGGGCTGCCTCACAAGCACAGAGGGATCCAAGCCCATGCACTGCCACTCCTTGCTTGTGTTTACTGGAAATGAGAATAATTCCATTATCATTGTGACCAACACAGAGATATCATTATGGGTAACACTGTTTCCATATTAAACGGCATAACTGAGTATCTGAGACAGCCAAATGCCTTTACATGCTGCTTTCTGACTTCTGCTGATCAATTACTGGCTTTACTGTGTTTCCAGTTAATTGTTCCCCAGATTTTATGTATTTTTCTAGACCAGCACTCTTGAGAAACAGGAAAGGTACATTTCCTATTGTCTCTGTAAGAACCTCTGTAGCTCTCAAGGAAGCACCACCCTCTAGGAATTATATCAAAACCCTAGGAGTATTATGAAAAAGTATTTAAAGAACAAATCCCAGGAAGCCTTGAGTGTTTCTGGAATGGTCAGGAATCGTGAAAGACTCTCACTGTATCCCAAGATGGTTTTGGGAGGAGCCACACCTAAGGTCTTCCTCCTTGATTTGGTCCAGGCTATCTATGTCAGCTTGTGCTATAACAAGAAAACAAAAGGATGGAGGTGGCTCTTAAGAATTATGTATAACAAATCTCATTCAGAGAAAAAGTATCTGTCATACTATCCTAATTATATTCTCCTTGCTGTGATAAAAATACCCCAACAAAAGTAACTCAAGGGTTTGTTTGGACTCACACATGGTTCCACAGGGATGTAGTCTCTCTTGGTGGGGAAGATTAGACTGTGGTCTGGTTGGTCACACTGTATCCATACCACTAGGCAAAGACAGGAATTGGTTAGTCACACTGTATTCATACCATGAGGGAGAGAATGAACAGGAAGAGGTTGGTCACACTGTATCCCTACCAGGAGGCAAAGAGTGAACAGGAGGAGGTTGGTCACACTGTATTCATACCATGAGGGAGAGAGTGAACAGGAAGTGGGGCTGGCCTATAAAGCCTTAATATATAACTTGAGGGATTCACTTCCTCCAAAGATGTTCAGTCTCCTAAATGTTCCTCACCAAGTGTTCAAAAATGTGAGGCTATGGGGCACATTTCACATTGAAACAGAGCACTTCCCAATTTGAAATTGGGATGTTCTAGCAAAGTCTTATTCTGTGGTGTGTATGTGTGTGTGTGTGTGTGTGTGTGTGTGTGTGTGTGTGTGTGTTTCTTCCACTGACCTAAGGTTGTGTTCTTTTATAAAGTTATAAGAGGGTTTCTGGCACGCCGGCACTTACTGCAAAGAATGAGCATCAAGCAGCAAGAGGTCACGTCCATCAAGAGCTTTTTACAGAGCACAGAGGACATGGCACTGAAAACCTATGATGCCCTGGTCATTCAGAATGCTTCTGACATTGCCCGGGAACATGACAGGCTCCGAAAGGAGGTCCATGTTGCCTACCACAGGGCCAGGCAAGACGAAGGAGCCAGGAGGTAAGATGGCTCTACGGAGTCAGAGACTTCTGACAGCTCTCTACGCAAAGCTCGATCGAACAGAGAACAGTCGGGGAGCAGAACTGCATGCTATGTTAGTCCAGACACCCCAGCAATCTCAGGGTTGCTTCTCCTGCGAAGCCCCTTCATGAACAACAATCTCCACGTGTAAGTTCAGCCATATAAAATATCATTGCTTTACTGCCATCTTGCTGTCACTTAAGCCTCGCTCAAAGCCATGAGCTAGCAAAATCAGTGAGCAAGACATTTAACCTGCGTCTGCAGGGGCAAGGCATGTAAAGCTGGCTGATAGAAATTTCTGGGAATCTGTCCAAAGAATTCAGACACCACTTTGAAAAGACAAAAGTGGTGAATAAATCAAAACACCTTTATATGAGGCACGCTCCTAGGGAGGGCAAGAACCAGGCTCCTTACACTGACTAGGGAGCTGTCAATTTTTCCTAAAGACCTTGGAAACCTCTCATGTCTCTGCGAAAATGACTTGCCTTTGCCATCACTGCCTGTGTCAAATGATTTTCTTGTTTTTGTTGTTGCTGCTGCTGCTGCTGTAGAAATGGTTATGTGTCTTTACTAATTAGCTCTCAATATCTTAGTGATTAAATACTGGGGGGAAATCTTTTGTACAGAAAACTGAAACTAAACATTACAGGGGGAACAGATTATTCTCTGAGTGGCCCACTCTCATCCTCAGTGACTTCATTTTCTACATGGGTAGCCAGCTCGCGTGCTGCTGGTCTCTAGCCATGTTGATGCTCCGATGCAGACACATATAATTATGAAACAAATGAGAAGAAGCTCCTTGTGAAATGAACTCACCAGTGTCTCACATGAATGGCCCCTCGCATGTGAAGGCAAACAGGGAATTTAAAGCAAGACAGCTAGTCATTTTCAGTGGCTTCCCAAGTCATACTTATTATTTTCCCTACTGGAGCTAAGCAGTCATTTCCAATTTCTCAATTTGGTTATGTGTTTTATTTGCCTGATATAAAATTAAGTGAAGAAACATTTGTCTGCTATTTGTTGATACCAGCAGTTCGCTTGGCACCAGGCAACTGTGCCGAGTCACAGGAAGAAGAATCATAATTCTATACATAATTAGTAACTGCTGGTGAGATTAGATGGAGAGAGAGAGAGAGAGAGAGGATGACAAACTGTAACCTTCCCTTGTTTGGTGTAGAGCACACTCTTCCTGCGAGGGGGGGTGGGCAAGATGGTGATGAACTCCCCACACTGGCTGTAACACTAACTCTCCATTAAGATGGGTTCCCCAGAAATTATCATTCAGATTGAAGCTGTGCCGTTTTCGTTTGCTTAAGAATCAGACTGTGAAAAATTCATTCTGGGATGGCTGATGGGAAGCCCTTCAGGTAGTTGGCGCATTGCTGGGAGAATACTGAAAAGCAGGCAGGACGTTCCCAGTGCTCCATCAGGGCCAGACAGGCCTGGGCAGTCCCCCCCCCCAGGGGGGGGGGAGCAAGCTGCCCAGAACTGCATGCAGATCTTCCATCAAGGCCAGCCAGGAAGGCTGTGCCAGGGAACTCTCTCCTTGTCAGCTCTGCTGACAGGCTCAGCACTGTCACCTGAGTGACACACCTGGGCCTCTTTGCTCTGTTGATGTTTGTGTCTTGTTTTCCCCCAAGAGCTGAAGACCAAGGAGGGTCCCGGCATGTCCTCTCCAGTGTGCCGGTCCCCATGGCAGTGGACAGCCTAGCCCAGGCTCTTGCTGGACCATCCATCCGGTCACCATCACTGCACTCTGTGTTCAGCATGGATGACAGCACTGGCCTCCCATCACCACGGAAAACAGCCTCCACCGAAGCCAAAGCGGGACCCCAACACCCGGCTGAGCGCCTCCTATGAGGCTGTGAGCGCCTGCCTTTCAGCCGCCAAGGATGCAGCCAGTGAAGGTTAGCCAAAGGGGCGGGGGAGGGGGGGGGCCGAGGGGGAGACAAGTGAACGCTGTTCTCAAGGCTCATGTTCAGAGTTCCAGTCTGTGAGTGGCCCTAATATATCTTTAATAGAAATAAATCCAATTGTTGGCTTGCCAGCAGCTTTTTAGTCATTAAATATAAATAATATTCAAATCCTTAAGCCTCTTAGGGGAAAGCTACTTGCGTGTCATTTCCTTCACTCTGGGTCCCACCCCTGAATTGAATTAGCAGCCTCAAGGCCAAAGCAGCTCTGACAGTTGGTTGCTGCTCCATATAAAATTTTCCGCTGATTAAAAGGTACAGATATTCACCAGGCTTCCCTGGTCATGATCTAAAGTTTCAGCCCACCTTGTTAAAACTGTGAGTGGGATGACGGGTTGAGAGGGCAACTGCCACAAAACTCAGTCAGTGAAACTCTTGAGACTGGAGCGATGCGCAGGGCTCTGCTTTGAGTGGTCGAGAAGAGGGGGCGGCTTGGGAGGAGGGGGATGGTGATTATTCTCCATCAGCTCTCAAAGGAACATATATTGTGAGTGCTCGCTAGCAGGGTAGCACTAGACCTGGGAAAACACAACAAATTCTTCTGGAAAGGACACTCACAAATGAATGGGTTCCAGACGAGTATGCGTAGACGTGTGACCACTGCGTACATGCACCACGCGTTCTTTGTGGAAACGAAGTGAACCTTCTCGTAGGGAAGGCTGGGTAACAAACAGGCCACCTCGTGGACTGCTTTCAGCCACAGAACACCGCTGTGGAGAGAAAGAGGTCTGGTGGCAGTGTCAGGAAAGCGGGCAGAGCATCCAGAGCAGTGAGTGGGTCCTACAAAGACATGGGTGTGGAGCTGAGTGACTGCAGTAGTTAGTGGCCCAACAACACAGAAATACAGCCGAACAGCAAACCAGTTTAAACAAAGATCGAGGCTTCTGACCCCAGACAGATGCCTAGAACAGTGGCAGGATTGGAGATTTCTTCAAAGTCATATTCTTTAGTGCCTATGAAGGGCGGCGCCTAGTCTTACTGTAACTCCATATGCCATGTGTAGTTGGTATCTGCAGGAGGCCTGCCCTTTCCTGAACAGAAAAGAGGGAGGGGTGGATGCGGAGGGCCAGAGGGGAGGTATGGAGAGCAGCTAGGAGGAGAGGAGGATGGGGAAACTGAGGTCGGGATAAAATAATAATAATAACAACAACAACATAATGGATCTGAGAACAACAACAAAAAAGGAATAAATAAGAGGGTGACGCCTCAACAGTTAAAAGCACTGGCTGTTCTTCCAAAGACCCAGGTTTGGTTCCCAGTGCTCACGTGGTTGCTAACAATCATCTATAACTCCAGCTCCAGAGGATCTGCTGCCCTCTCCTGACCTGTGGACACCATGCATGCTGTATACATACATACACGCAGGCCAAACACTCACATGTACAAATAAAAATTAATCTTTTTTAAAAGAAAGAATGAGCTAAGAAAGGTGGTCTTTAGAGATATTTTAACTCAGAAGTAAAGACTGCTGTTTTAATGTACCAGCTGTATTACCAAACCTTTGAGGAGGTGATGTGGGGGAATTTCATGTGTCCTCACGTGCAGGGTGCAGGGTGGAGGGTCTCGTGCAGAACGCAAGAGCTTTGCACAAAAGAGAACAGTGGAGGCCAAAGCACAGCGTCAAGGTCTACAGTGGAGGTCCACTGGATGTGGAGTGAGTTAGACCGAGGCTTGGCAGGAAGCTGGCATGCACTTCCACTGGGCCTGTGTGATTCAGCTCCCAGTCAGCAAAGCGCCCCCGAGACGGGGTGGGGAAGCACTGGCACAGTGAGTTGCCAGTGCCAGGGTCCAAGTTCCAGATCCAGGAAGGAATCTTAGAAGGGGGGAGTGGAACAAGAAGATAAGATGTTTGAGCAGTGTGGGCAACCAGCGGCTTACCTCACGTGCTGAGATGGGCGGGATGCGCTGGTGACAGCCTGGGACGCAAACTCGGAGAACAGAACTCCCAAAACACGGAACAAGCGTGAGCAAACCCCATTTCTCCATGCACCCAGCAAGTAGGCTCTGTCGACTCCATGCCTCAGACCGTCTTTGTAAGGCCCAATTCAAGGTCCCCAAGTTCATGAGTATACTAGGAGGACACATTTCTGACCTTGAGGGCCAGAAGTCACGTAGATGTGAGTAAAAGGAAAGTGAGAAGCACAGTTGCAGAGTGGACGCTGTGCTGGAGGCAGAAACAAAAGAGCGATAACAAAAATGCAAGAGGCACTGAGCCTAAGCAGAGCCACACAGGCAGAACAGGAAATCAGGGGTGGGGGTCTTAAATGGACCCTCATAGTCTCTCGCTTTCACCTTATTGTGTTTACATTTTGTGTGGGCCGTGTGTTATTTTCAGAGATAATAGGACCAGGTTGTGCTAGGGTGGATGATGACTTAGATGCCGCTATTTGTGCCTAAACAAAGAACCCCAAAGGGAAGGATTTTGTGTGTGGAAATGTTTCTCTCCTACCAGAGCTTAGGACATGCTGAGCGTGACGTCAGGTAGGAATAGTGTCTCTGAGCTCCTGAGACTGGACATGCAGCATCAGTTGTGAGTTCTAGACACCAACCCTGCCTCAGTGTCCCGCCCTGCAGCCAGGGTTGCTCTAGGGCTTCCTTTCATTGGTATTGTTCAGCGCCGGTGACTCTTTCATGTATGGACTTGGAAACTAAACAAGGAAAATTTCTGACATAAGTACGTTTTAGTTGTCTTTGCAAATAAGCTGGTCACATGTACACACCCAGAAATAGCAACGAGTCCAAATTAGGCAGCAATACTCTAACTATGGCTTCCCCAATTTTAGCTTAGGAAGAATGAAGATTCTTAGTCCTGGGCCACAGAGACTCCAAATGGATAATCAGAAGGCGGAGCAGGAAGCTGCGCTCCCTGTAGCATCACTGCCTTACTCTAGGCAAAGTGCCTACCAAAGCTCCAGCCGTACTTTAAGCAGCAGTATCCAGCTCCCATGGCCATTTCCAGTGGTTAACCTCTTGCTGAGTAGCTGGAAGAAAAGGGGATGCTTACTGACACGAATACTGTCTCAGTATTTCCCATCCTTAGAGCAACCTGTGGCAAATCGTCACAGGCCTCCCTGTGCTGGTGAGGAAACTGAGTCAGGGAGCAGGGTGTGACATGGCCTTGCCATTCAGATATCCAGCTTTGATTCAGCCAGGGACACCCCAGAATCCTCATCTAACAGACTCTTCATTATTTAATACAAAAGACCTTAAAGCCTGAAGGGGAAGCTACATTCATTTCTGATGTTGCTTAGCAACCCACCCAAACAATGATTTAAATAAAATGATGGCTGTTGCTGTCTCTCAGGCTCTGGGTCTCAGGAGATGCTGATTGTCTAATGGTTCCTACTCAAGATCCCACATGAAGGTGGCTACAGTGATCTAGAAGCAGGTCAGCAGGAGACATGAAGTATGTCTCAGCCTCACCTATCTGCCAGGACAGTCCCAGCACCCTGCCCAGGTGTGGGAAAGGAGACATGCATTCAGTCACTTGACAGGACTGAATATGAATCTGTGGCAAATGTTTCAGAAAATGCGGTAGGCTTCACTCCACTCAGAGCTAAACAATTCATTCGCTACTCATAGAGTCGCATAGGTGACATAGCGCCACCACCTCCTGAGGTCCCCAAAGCCTCTTCCAGCATGCCCCCACCCCCAGAGCTTGAGCTTTGGGCTGAACTTCCTTAAACAGAGCAAGTGTTCCTGGCCCCTCGAGGCATGACTTTCTCTTCATGTCCACTTGGATAAGGTTCACTTGACTTCTGACCTAAAGCAACAGTCCACATCTGCTGGACAGGCACGCTCCTGTCTGAAAGGGTAAGTGAGTGATGCACGGGGTCTTCTGCACATACCATTTAGAACAGCAGTCATCTAGTGTTGCTAGGACCTCTACGGGAATGGAGCCCCGCCCCTGACCGTCATCTTCCTAGGCTCTTAAGTTGATGGTCTGGGATCTTCAGGGCTCCCTTTGAATTACAGTCCTTCCTCTAGACAGTGGCATAGCCTCAGGGCTGGTGTTCTCTCAGCCTGCTTCCCACACATGAATTTCTAGGGGCCAGAATCTCTTCTGTGGACATTTCGCCTGCCGTTTTCAGAGCACATGGACACGGTCCCCTTAAAAGCTTTGTGAGCTGTTCATGAATCAGTCCCTAACACATCTCATTAGTCAGCAACCATGTCCACAAATTCTTCTATCTTGGGTTTTCTTCGCTGTCTGAGGCAACACTTAGGCCCGGGGCCTTGCTTCTTTGGAGAGATCAATGCAGAACAGCACAGATCTCTCTGAAGTCTTAATGGGGGTGGTGTTGGCAAGTGCTTGGCTCAAACTTGAGAGCAGGTTTCCTGGAGGCCCGAGTCATTTGTCCATGTTAGATCACCGCGCCCTTTTGAAAGCACACCAGGACGCAATGGCGGCTTCATAGATCAAGAAAACCCTGCTTCCTTTTTGGTACTGTGTTCTTTGCCACATCTCTTTGTTGTACTGCTGGAAGCACCCTAGCAGCAGCTGCCTTGCCCTGCATGAAAGGATCCACAGCAGGCCAGCAAGACATTTTCCATGTGACCTCTCATCACAGCCTGAAGCCCTACGCGCAGCTACAGTCCACTTACAGGTGCCAATATCTGGGCGACATGTCTGGGATTACATAACAAACTTCCCAGAAGGCGGTGACTTTGAATCCAAGTATGTTGCTGGTGTCCTTTCATGGGTCTACAGTATGGCTGGTCACACCAAGCAGTCCCCTTCATACCATGATCATGGCTGTCTCTGCAGCTGGGGCCCTTCACAAGACATTAGTCACAATTTGCTGGATCTGATGGGAAAGTCTTTTGGTTTTTCTGACCTCAGTTCCTTAGCTCCATCCTCAAAGTGCCTTGTTCCTCTCCACATGGCAGCTCTTTCCCTCCCTGAGGCCTCTCCACACATCCCATGGAGGGGCTGCTGTGAGGTGCTCACACTTCTCAAGTGAAGTCAGGGTTCACTCGGAGTGGCACATAACAGAGTGGGAAGCAGGCAGAAGCTGCACCACCGTGACCCAGTCTCTCACCATCACCCTATCAGCACCCCTCTAGGACAGCCAGAGCCCTTCCCAATCAGAGGCCAGCTAGGGGCAATGCTTTCCCACTACAGATCTGTTCCTGTCTGAGCCTATGAAGTGCCTCTGCAGTGGTGTTGGGCCACGCGGCTTCCCAGGCAGTCTG
This sequence comes from Acomys russatus, assembly GCF_903995435.1. NCBI lineage: Eukaryota > Metazoa > Chordata > Mammalia > Rodentia > Muridae > Acomys > Acomys russatus. The sequence continues at coordinate 4,840,454 of NC_067163.1, forward strand.
GGGCACGTTCAGGCACTGCTGTGGGTCAGCCCTCTAGCGTAGCCAGTGTTTGCTACTTTGCGGGTTCTTCATTCTTCCACCCTTTCCCCTCTACCCTTTAAATTCCCTAACACTAGACAAGAGAGAAAAAGGGCTAGAGAGGAAAGAGCGATGTTATCATCAGATGACTTCCTGCTGATTAGGGGCATCGAGCTCCTTGGAGCAAGTTTGATCTTGGTCGTCATGATATCTAATTTTTTGTTTCCTCTTTACACATGACTACTTAGCTAGCCACAACCAACAGCAATTAACAACTGATATCCAACCGCCTACTGGGGCTCTAGCGTTTATACACCCTCTGAAAAGTCCCCAGGATTCCAAATGTCACACAGTCGCAGGAACTGTCTGCAGCTGGCAAAAGCACCACATCTGCTAGAGCACGAGGCAAATCGCAGTCAGCTGCTGCTGCAAAGCAGCCCCATATCCCCACACCTGGTATTGAAAAAAAGACTCTTACAATATTCTGTGGGTTTTTTTCCTCACTACACTCTAGGACATTGAAAAGTTATTCACTCTAGCATCTTCCGTTTACGGTAGTTGCCTGTTTGTGGGAGGCCCGGTGTGACACCATCATACAACGATGGCCACAGAGGTAGAAAAATCAACCATACCCTTTGCCATTTCCATTACTGTGTAAGCCCAGGTTTCCAGGACAGCAAAACAGTTTGCTTATGCCCACCAGCTGCCCTCTCAAGAAATGGCTTTCCCATATCACGTGTGTCTACATTGAGGCTTGGGGTGCCCAGACGTCTCACACAATTACAGTTCTATACCCTCACTCACTTGCAAACATCCAGGTCCTGTCACCCTGGAGAGTTGGTGCTGCCTCCTAATGCACGTGTTGCAGTTCCTTTTCTGTGGGCTGTCTTCCCAAGTATACATCCTGTTCCTCTGGTACCAAGACCCAAAGACGGTTTCCCTTAGTAGCCTCAGGCATCTAGGTCCCCCTCTAGGGTCCTATAAGTTGGAAGAAACACAAGCCAGGAGTCTCTTCTGCTCAAAGGACACAAGGGCTATAGCAGCCAAGGTGATCCATGGCAGGGTCACTCAGCTCCATATAGGCCTGGCTTCCCTGAGACATTGCCTACTGACTCCTGCATCTCTGTCTTCTGCCTTAGCTCTGACACGGCCCAGACCCCACAGTGATGATTATAGCGCCATGAAGAAGATTCCCCCTCGGAAGCCAAAGAGAAGTCCCCATACGAAGCTCAGTGGCTCCTATGAGGAGATCTGGGGACCACGGCCTCCTGGCATGATGGGCCAGACAGGCAGGCATCAGGCCGCAGGGACACTGAGTGTGCAGTGGGCCAGGCCTGACTCTGTGCCACAGTGTACACCCCAGCTGCCCCTGCACCTGCCGTTGCCACATGGGGACTACGAGGATGACACTGAGCCCGTGTACATCGAGATGGTGGGGAATGCAGCTAGGGCAGGCGGATCTGAGACTGACAGCCCTGACCAGGGTGAGTCTGTGTATGAGGAGATGAAGTACGTCTTGCCTGAGGAGGGCTGTGGCCCAGGGATGCTCACCTTCCTGCCTGCCTCGCCTCCTCTGTTCTTGGAGACTAGAAAAGCTATCATCTTGGAGGCCAGTGAGGAGAACTGCCAGCCCTTGAAGGAGTGTGACATCCCCCCACCCTTCCCGAATCTGCTTCCCCACAGGCCACCACTCCTAGTCTTTCCTCCCACTCCGGTCACCTGCTCCCCAGCTTCCGACGAGTCGCCACTGACGCCCTTGGAGGTGAAGAAACTACCAGTCCTTGAGACTAACCTCAAGTACCCAGTGCAGTCCGAAGGATCCAGTCCCTTGTCACCACAGCATTCAAAAGCCCAGAAGGGAGATAACGACCAGCCAACATCCCCTGGCTTTCCTGTGTTTAATGGGCCCAGCCGAGTCTCACCACCTCCCACGCCACCCCCGCCCCCAGGGCCGCCACCTGCACCCTGTGGACCACCTCCTGCACCCTCTGGGGCAGCCCCTGCACCCTGCCGGCCACCCACACACTTCGCCTTCCCACCAGATTCTGTCTTAATCACTGCAGCTAAAGCACCGACTAACCCTGACCTGCCCAGAGCGCAGCCAAAACCCAGCTCGGCCCCAGTACTGGGTCCCTGCAGCACCTTTGCCAAGGCTCCGTATTCACCCGGAAGGACAGCCAGACCAGACCTCAGGAAGGCCTCATCCACTTTCTCCCCACCAAGCCCGTACAGTCCACCCAACAGCAGGCCACTGTCCAGCCCACTGGATGAGCTGGCCAGCCTTTTCAGCTCGGGAAGGAGTGTGCTGCGCAGGTCTGCGGCGGGACGCAGGATCAGGGAGGCTGAAGGTAAGCAGAGACCTCGTGGATTCCTGCTGTGTGTGTGCGCGCGCGCACGTGTGCATAGCACGAGCCATATCTTCTGTGCATGACCATTCAGAGTAAGCGTTACTCTAAAAACTGGTACTCCAGAAACTGGTCTCGGCAACCAGTAGCAGTAACCTAGATCTTTCTGTGACTTCTCAACGCCACACGCTGACACGACTTGACAAATTAGTGCTTGAGGCCTGTAAGCTAGAGCAATATTGAGATGCACCTACCCAGTCTTGTTGCTGCTGTTTTCCTGTGATGCTTCCTTACAACTTTGTGTCCTCTGCTGTTATGGTGTTGCTGATCCACATTTGATTCGCTGTTATCCACCACCCATCCTTCTGTCCCATGTGAGTCTCACTTTGGGCCATAGTCTATGGCATTGTCATTGGTTCAGTTACTCCCTTGTCCCTAACACCACTCACCTGGGTGCGGCCCTGGATGGTCGGGTCTTCCTCTCTCACAAAACAACCAAGGGAAGAGCGAGGCCTGGCTCCATTTTTGTTTTCTCAGATGAAGCCCGGTTGAAGGGAAAGTCCCTGGCTACTCCACTGGGCCGGGGTTAGGCTACTGCAGCTAGAGGCAGCCGCCAGTAATAAGAAACACCCTGCGTTCCGCAGCCAAGGGACGGAGCCAGCAACACCGTTCCATGAGGATGTTCCGACAGTCTCTGATAGGAGCTCAGCACGTGTCTTCATTCCCCCCTCCGCAATGAGCTGTGCTCGCAGATCCAACAGTCACAGAGAAAAATGCATGTTTCGTGTTCTTTTACAAAGTATCTTCTCAGTGTTTTGTCTTTTGGAGAAGAAATGAGGCATTTTGCTATGCCAAGGAGAAGGGTACTAGCCAGAGCCCCACGTCCCATGGAGGACGGAAGTGCCTGGTGCCTGAGCTGCTTCAGACAGGAGGTGTCTGCCACGGCAAGCACAGGGACTGACTGCTAGAAGTGGGCCCTGGGGCACGGTGGTCTGTGTGCTCATCAGCGTGCTTGTTCCTCAAGGAGGAATTGTGCAAACATGCTAGCTCCCCTGGTTTGGTGAAAGCAGGATCTTAAATAATAAAATTAGGAAAAAATGGAAACCAATATGAACAAAGCAGGCCAGAGCTAAGGACCTCTGACAAGGGAATGAATAGCCACTCCCCAGCTATGCCTCAGTGCAGCTAATTATTTGTTTAACTAACAATTTCTTCTTAATTATAGGCTATTAGTAAATTCAACTATACTTGTAAGGAGCAGCAAAATGTTGTAATTCTACAAGTCCTGCTTTATTCCAACAGCCAAAAATGGACCCCAAAAAGAGAGCATTAAATAATGTCCCCCCCAAAACTGCTATTTGGAGCTAAAACTCTAAAAGTGTACTGGAGTCCTATCAAATATGTCATCCTATAGGTCAGAGCTGGGTAGGTTCTTCTAGATTCCTTTCTGTCAAAAGTGGTGAAGTCCATATAAGTCTAGACAGAGCCCCCTTGAGGTTTCTAACCTGGGGAGATGGCTCAACAGTTAAGAGTGTTACTCTTCCTGGGGTGCAGGCTCTGTTCCAGCACCTACATCACGTAGCCCACAGTCACCTGCATCCCCAGCTCCAAGGGGTCTGAAGGCCTCTTCTAGCCTCCACAAGTGCCCATGCATAAGATGGACACACATACGCACAGTGAAGCCTCCAGACTGCAGAGCCAGTGAGGAGTGTCAGAGGCCTCCAGGCATGTCCTGTGTTTGCTCCCCTCCCCAGATAAAATCAGCTGCACTGCGACTGAGAAATTATAGCATAGCTATGCTCCTACTTTGAGTTTTCACAAAATACATTCTAATCTGATCTGATTTAAAAAAATTGATTTGAACCATTTATGGTCACTGCTATAATACCAGAGCTTAGGAGTAAGAGCCGAGCCTTCCCTGCTCAGATGGAGGAGTTCCTGACACTCACTTGCAGGTTCTCCCTGGCCTGGGAGGGGAATAGGTTTACACGTTGGCTTGTGAGGTAAAGCAAGCTGATCTGTGACAATGTGAAAGGGCTTATGGTGAGATATGGAAGGCAGGGCTTTAATGCCCCTGCTGTGTGCTAGCGTGGCTGACATGACTATTCAGGCTTACATAGTTTTATCCTCAGGAGAGTAAATCTACTTTCTACTGAAAGGTCCGCAGGCTGTTATTCACAGTGTACTGTAGCCCAGGGATCGCTTCCTTCAACATTCCCAGTTGCCTTTGTCCTCCTTATGTTGAAAGACATTTTTATACCTAAAATCGCCCTAGGCACTGACTCATCTAGTGTGTGGCTAGTTCACCCTGGTGGTAGGCACCAGTGGTGGTTCAGATTCATTCCTGGATGGCCATGAGGTGTGGAGGCTCACATGCATGATGGTTTGCAGTGTTTCTCTGGTTTTGTTTGGCATGGTGACCTTGAGGGCATTAAATTGTCAGTGAATCCCTCGTTGTAGGTATTTGGAGTACAAATGTGTTATGCAACAGTCAGTGAGAAATTGTATACAGAAGTGAGGTTCTTTGCTGTATAATTTTATCCCATGACTGTTCTCTGTAGGATTTCATGTGTAACAGTGTTAATTAAAATAGTACTCTTTTGTGTTTATTTTTGAGACAGAGTCTCAATACGTAGCCTAGGCTGGCCTCCAACTTGTAGCAGTCAGTCCCCTTGCCTTATCCTCTAGGGTGCTGGCATTATAGGCATGAGTCACCACGCTGAGCTTTGGATTTTCCCTGTGAGCCAAGGAATCATGTAAATTCTAATAGTACAGAGCACAGAGTTGGAGAATTGTCACATGCACTGAAAAGATTAGCAGTGCTGGGGTAACAGCAGTGGGGCTCCGGCACTGTTCCAGCAGCCTGCCGCTCCCACACTCTGTTCTAAGGTACCTGCAACAAATGCCCAAATTACAGGTAGGGAAACCAAGGCTCAGAGAAATCATAAGTTTGCTCAGAGTTCCTTGGCTAGTGGGAGTTAAAGCCTGACAGGATGACCCTTTCCCATAATCCTTTGCACAATTCTGCCTGAGAAAAGATCGGGGTGTGTGTGTGAAGAGGTTAAATACACATTTTATCACTGCAATGTGACAAGTCATAGAGCTTGGGTGGAGAAGACCCACAAATGTTGAACATGTACTTTTCAGATTACAGGTTAACAGTCATATAAAATTCTAAAAACCGATTTAGGCCGATTTGGGCCTTGAGGTGAAAAATAACTAGATAATTATCTGCCTTTGTTCTACAAAAGCTAAAGTCCTGGCTAATTGACATATGGTTTTCATCTGGTGGTTTGATTGCCATGCTAATTATTTCTAGTCGCTTCCTTTGAAAATTTGAGGCCTTCGTAGGGGCTCACAGAGACTGAACCCCCAACCAGGGAGCCTTCCGGGAGCTGACCTAGGCCCTCCACACAAGTGCTGCAGTCATGTAGCTTGCTCTCTTGCGGGACCCTAACGGTGGGAGCAAGGGCTGTCTCTGACTCTGTTGTCTGCCTGTGGGACCCTTTCCTCCTGCTTTGCTGCCTTGTCTAATCTCAGTAGAAGAGGGCAAGCCTCATCTTTAACCGCAACTCGATATGCCAGAGCTGATTAATACCCATGGGAGGCCTCTTTTCTGAAGAGAAATGAAGGAAGGGTGGTGTGGGGGAGGGGGACAGGGAGGAGAGGAGGAACTGCAGTTGGGATGTAAATTAAATTAATTAATTATTAAAAAGAAAGCAAAGAAAGCGTGAGGCCCAATTCGAGCAGCGGGCGAGGCCGGGCCACTAGGAGGCACCCTTGCTCTGAGTGGTAGTTCAGGCCGGATGGGTTTATCCGAGTGAGTTCATAGTGAAAGTCAGTGGGAGCACGTTCTTCACCCACTGGAGAGGATCCGGAGATGAGGCCTCCATGAAAATACAGCACAGGCAGAGTTAAGGCGAGTCTCACCCACAAGCTATTCCTTAAAAAAGAAAACAGAAACACTCGTTTCATTACTTCCTGGCCTCCTGAATCCAGACAGTACAGACTGCTATACACCACACCTTCCACGCAGTAGCTGGACTGAATGTTCGTTCTATGGGAAAAGTCTACCTTCAGTAGAGCGTAAGTATAGATGAAGACAGACACAGAGATGTCTCCTGAGTCCAGCCGCTCTCGGCGCGTTCGCTTAAGGTTGGGTTAGCCTGGGTGGAAGTTACTGTACGTTTCAAGCATTCTACTCGGTTACATAAACGTTCCAGATATGGATACTTTGAGTTTGGGAGTCAGAGTTTGACAAATGAAGTTTTATTAGAATGGTGTTTTCATTTCATAATGTTGTTTGTTTTAGAAGGGCCTTAAATATTGCCTGAGGATGATTTTGAATGTACCACAGGGACTAGGTTACAGAGGGCACCCTGCGGCCTGTGCTGTGTTGTCTCTTCTGCCCCCACCAGTCCCTGTCACTGGGTGTCACTGGGTGTCACTGGGTGAACCAGAAGCACGTGCCAGGCGCAAGTCTTTGTTAATATTTATAAACACGAGTGCTTCAAGGGGAAAGGTGCGTTCCTGAGTCCCTTTCCCTCAGACCAAGTAGTCACTGCTCCCACTCTGCTCCAGTGAGGGTGTCCCACTACCCACAGCAAAGCCGACTATCTACACACAGCGATGCGCAGGCCTTGCGGACCACGAAACGCAGCCCGGCCAGAGCCCCCATTCAATTTTGGCGACACTTCCCAGAAGCGCTATAGGGGAAAATACATGTTTCTAAATACTCCATCCAGACACTGCTAAATGTGAAAGACTGAAATTTAGAATTTCCATGTCATCCTGTGCTGGAAGACAATGTCAGTGGCATCTTGGGTCAGTATCTCATGAAGCTTTGATGCTTCTGTGCCAGGTACAGTGCAAGCACCTGGGCATTGTTGGCATAGAGAAACCAGGTGCCTCCCGACTCCTGACTTGCCAACAGGAATTCCTGCCTTCTCACTCAGGCTCCCTGTTCGCACATGCCTGCTCTCTGCCGATGGTGTTTGAAGCAGAAATTACAACAGTATTGCCATTTAATCTCTGATGTATTCAGATGAGATGGCAGCACAAGAAATTAGTCTGCCTTATGCAAATCTTGACCTCAAATAATAGGAGGCTTCGCGCAGGCCTCTCGCCCATGGGCAGAGCCTGTGTCATCATGTTCAAGGCTGCTTGGTTCTCCCTCTGCCCCACATGTCATCCTCTGTGGCGTGTGCTTGAGTGTGGGCATGCTCCTGGATGGAAGTCAAAGGTAGTAGCCCTAAGGCTCATGAATATTACCAAGAGTGTGGACAGACCCAGCACACAGTCACACTGCTATGTAAGTCTCTTCACCGACCTGCAGCCGCCCACAGTCTCCTCTAACCCAGCAGTTCACCTCTTAGGAGCAAGCACAAAGTATTCATTCCCTTGCATTCTGGAAATGTCTTGAATTAACATTAAATTCTCCTCAGTGTCCAAATGGGAAACTCTCTTGAAGAGATGAGATTGGCATCCCCAGAGAAGGCTGGTCTCCACTTGTGACAGAATTTAAAGAGGAACTGGACGACTGTCCTCGTCTCACCAGGCCTGTGACCCTGTCCATGCCACAGGCTCTGGGGTAGCATGTCTGTCTGTCTGAAAGACAGGAGATTTTTTTCACTAATTTCTTGGCCCCTCTGAATCAAGCAAGAGTACAAGTCTTGGGAGCTGTAGCCACACAGTTGAGCGTTTCTGATTCTCCAATGCTTGGGAAAGTCATACTCCAGTCTGTTACACTGAGGAATGTTCTTTGGCTTTTCATACACTGATTGGTAGCCAAATTTATCCTTGCAAAAGTCAGAGCTCTTTGCCCTCTGTAATATTTGGAAAGACTTTGTAAATGCCTAGGTGCTTGTAGTTTGATATCTATCCCACAAATTACCATAGTTTCTCCCTCTAAATACCCAATAATTCGTATAAGCAAATTGTACAGCCAGGCTTGTGCGGACTTGTAGAATGAATTCCATTACAGTCACCCAGCAACTCAGAGTCTAAGCACAGGGCACAGGACTGGAAATCCAAAACAGCAAATGACTGCTGCCTCTGCCTTCTCCCAGGCTGCGTGGGATTCCTGCCTCAGGGAGAGAGCTTCCAGTGGAGGAGCAACCTGTGACACAAGGGGAAGTGAGGTGGACCCATGGTTGAGTTCCAGTTGTCTTCAGAACCTCTCGGATTCCTTGCGTGCACCGTGTGTGTGTGTGTGTGTGTGTGTGTGTGTGTGTGTGTGTGTGTGTGTGTGTGTTGGTGGTGGTGGTGGGTGGAACTTCATAAATGTCCTCTGATTTACACACAGTAGCAGTGGCCTGGGATTAATGATGGCAGGGAGCATCAGATGTGCCCACAAAGCACATTTCCAGTCAGTATGAGGAGCAGGCATTGTCCCCATGTGTAGAGGAATTTTAATTCAGAGCGTGGCTGCTCTGGCAAGAGCTCACATCCAAAGACCTTCTAGGTCTGTGTGATCTGGCTGGTATATAAACACACCTTTAATCCAGGAGACAGAGGCAAGCAGATCTGAGTTCAAGGACAGCTTGGTGTAGTGCAAGCATCAGGTAAAGAAAAGCTTAGATCCAGGCACGGCGGTGCATACCTTTAATCCCAAATGAAGGTAAAGTTAGTTTGTAGAAGGAAACACCCATGTTTGAAAGTGATGTCGAATTGAGTGGCAGGGAAAGTGACAAATCAGAGAAAGATTTGACAGAATAGGATACACCCAACTCTCATGAGAGAGGGAAGGGAAGCTACTTAAGGGAGCGACACAGAGAATGAGGAGAGAGGAGGCCATTTTACCAGGACAGCAATAAAGAGACGGTTGCAACGACAGAACAAGCTGGACCCAGGTGAAGACAGAATGAGCCAGAGAGTAAGAAGAAGCCGGAAGATGAGAGCAGATTGCTGGCGTTAGTCTGAGGCCAAGCAGAGCAATTTAGGGGCCCAGAGGGAAGCCAGATCGAATAAGTCAGCTGAGAGAGGAGTTTGAGCCAGAACAGCTGGGCTGAACCAGCCAGCCCAGAGCGCAGAAAGAACAAGTAAGGGTGAGTGCATTACGTAAGCAGTAAGTGTCAGAGGCTGAAAACATTCTAGGCCTAGGTCAGAGTGTATGAAAGCTAGAAGCTTCCAGGACTAGGCCTAGGTTAGCAGACAGAGTCAGTAAGTCTCTGAGCCAACAAGTGAAACGGGCGAATAAAAGTTCCTTTTACACCTGGGATTCTCAGGGGGCTGGGCCAGCCCCGACAAACAAGAAGAAAGATTGGGCAACCGTGGTGGCTGAATTCGTCTTGACACCCAGAGTTGCCCATAGAAAATAAACACATGCCGAGAGATGTGTGAGCTCAGACCCATGAAGTAGTCTTGGATACAAAGGAAGAGAGGGAGAGGACAGAAGATGGCTCTCGCCGCCCAGGCCCAGGCAGAAGATGGCTCTCACCACCCAGGCCCAGGCAGAAGATGGCTCTCACCACCCAGGCCCAGAGCGATGTCAGGTTTCTGCCCAGGAACTGCTTTACAGCTTCCTGGTAAGGCTCTGGCCTTTCCGTTTCTCCTCTCTGTTCCTTAGAAATTAGGCATGACCATTAGAATCTCCTCCACAACAAAACATAGCAGCAGAGGAGGGAGACACAGCACAGTGGTGGTGGCCATGCTGTTGTGGGCAGACCCTGATAGTGGGAGCACCCAGACACTGTGCGGGGAGCGTGATGGCATCCTTCACAGCACAGCAGCTGTGCCTGTGGAGCTCCTATTGGTCGGAGTGATTCCTCCCTACTTACTAAGGGGCAAGCTAAGGCCTTCAGGATTAAAAGACTGCCCCCCCTCCCCAGCACCATAATCATGAACTCTAACATCTTAGTCTTGAGAGCCTAGCTCCCAAACCTATGGTGCTATTTTTAGTCTCTGAAAACAATTAGCACTGAAACAATGATACAGAGACCCTGCCTGAGAAAGCAATTCCCTTCTGAAGTTAAAGACAAACTCATTACCAGGAGCAGATGTGGCAAGCAGCAGATAAAACCCTTGCCTTGTCTTTAGCACTCCTGAGAGACATCAGGAGCAGGTTCGTGGCTGGGAGAATGTCCCCAAATTCAATCATGCTGCAGTAGGGTTCCACAGAGAAGATGCGGAGAGCGCTGTCCATCATATTCCAAGATAGCCTGCCCTTACTCCCTGCATCCCTCTGTCTTAGACCTCTTCCATATTCTGACTGGACACTGCTAGGGTTTGACAGAGAAGTGTTTAGTTGGCAGGTTGATGCAATTAAGGAACAGCTGGGGTTTTTTGAGGCATTCATTTGGGGGTGCCTGTAAGGACATTTGCAGAGAAGATTAACTGAGGAGAAGAGCCTCCCTGGAAGAAGGCAGCATATCCCATGGCTGGGTTTCTGGACTCAGTAAGCAGAGAAAGTGTCTGAGAGTCAGCCTTTCCCACTCTCAGCCTCCTGATCAACGGAGAAAGCATCATCTCGCCTTGGCAGGCAGGAGCTGGCCCCACCCATCATGTCTCCCCAGCTCTGAAGAACTGCATCCCCTGAACTTTGGAGTTAGATCACAACAAAGAAGGAAAAACTAACCCAGGAGCTGGGTTCTCATCACTAAAAGCCAGCCACACTGAGGCTCCATCACAGGCATGCCTACCAAGAATCTTGCATGGAAAGCAACTGACTCCTGGTAGGAGTGAGGACATAGGATGCATTTCACAAGAAGATATCAGGCATCTAACCAGGACCCACAGAAATTAAATGAGAAGTGAGACAGCCCTCAACATGTGCTGGAAAGTAGGGTAAAGATGGTGTAGGTGATGGACAGTGGCCTTCAGCATCCACCTGATTAGGACAGGAGAAGGATAACCCCAAAGCTCCCGTATCATCTATAGCCCATTCTGGAAGAAGACAGTTATGGCTTCACTCTTCTTTATGTTGCGGACATAGAGATGAAGTTATCACTGATAGGCAGCAAAGTGCGCAACAAGACTAAACCAAGCGCTGACCTCAGACCTGTATTTGGCTCCCATGTGGTCATTGGCTGAGAAAATGTTAAAGCCGCCCCCTCCCTCATTGGTGGCATTTCCATTCTGTCTTGCCACGTCATGGATTCTGTGATGCCGGTGGAACAAAACCAAGCAGTTGGTACACAATTAAATATTTGGTTCTACGTGGTAGAAAACTTAGCTCTGAGTTGTATGAGTTATCCAGGGAAACTGGCTTCTCATCTGGTCTGTAAACTCACAGTAGCTAGCATGTCAGTCACACCAGAGCTATGCACCTGGCATAGATGAGCCAAGAAGCCATTAGGCCTGGGATGCACTGTCAGCAGAAGATTCTGGCACCTAAAACTTTGGAAATAACACAGCATCTTCAGAGATGGGCTGCCTTTCTTCGGCAGTAGAAATGTGCTCATACTCCTGACCTGTTAAAGCCAACAGCTATTGTGTATGGTGTGCCTCTACCCTGGATTATAAATTAAAGTGCCACTGGGGGCTCACAGGAGAAGCCACCCTGCAGTTCTTAAGGCAAGAGAAAAAGAAGGCCTCCCTAATGACCTGCATCTCACTTTTGATGCGTAGCACACTATCCGGTGTTTATTTCCTTTTATGAAGAAGCAGTCAAAAATGATGTGCAGGCCAAGACGCCTCCCCACACAAGGGCTGGGGGATGGCTTAGCAGTTACTGGACAAGTGTGAGGATGTCCTGGCTAGTGTCATGTCACCTTGACACAAGCAGAGTCGTCTGAAAAGGAGGGAATGTCTCCATTTAGGGCATTTTCTTAGTGATTGATGGGGAGGGCCCAGCCCACTGTGGTGCCCTCCCTGGGTTGGTGTCCTGGGTTCTATAAGAAAGCAGGCTGAGCAAGCCATGGGGAGCAAGCCAGTAAGCCGTAACCCTCCATGGCCTCTGCATCAGTTTCTACCTCCAAGTTCCTTCCCTCTTTGAGTTCCTGTCCTGACTTCCTTTAATGATGAACAGCAATATGGAAATGTAAGCCAAGTAAACTCTTTCCTCTTGCCTTTTGGTAATGATGCTTCATGATGGCACTAGAAGCCCTAATTAAGACAGGGGCCTAGAACCCTAGTAACTCAAATAAATGCCTAACAGGTGCCATAGTGCCCACCTCCAAAGGCAGAAGTGGCGAATGCTAGATAAGCAAGCTGCCTAGCAATACTGGCCAATCCAATGAGCTCTGGGCTTGATTGAGCGAGTCTGTGGTCATGAATTCAGTGGAAGAATGATTCCCAACATCAACCTGAGGTCTCCAGACACAGCTCATGTGTGTGCAAACATGTACACACACATACATACACACCACACACACAACACACACACATGTACATGCACACCATACACCAAATACACACACACCACATACACACACATATATACACGCCACACGCAACACACATATACACACCCCACACATACACACACTCCACATATATACAAACATGTGTACACACCACACCACATACACACACATACATACCACACAAATACCACACAGACACGTACACACACACCACATATACATATATACTGCACATATACCACATACACCACACACACCACACACACACATATACACACACACATACATACACACCACACACACCACACACACCACATACACACACACATACATACATACATATCACACATATACCACATACACCACACACACATACCACACACACATACCACACACACCACACACACCACACACACCATACACACACCACACATACATACACACCACACACACCACACTCACACCACACACACCATACACACACACACATACATACACACCACACACACCACACTCACACCACACACACCATACACACACATATACATACACACCACACACACCACACACACCACATACACACACACATACATACATACATATCACACATATACCACATACACCACACACACATACCACACACACACACACCACACACCACACACACCATACACACACACCACATACACACACACATACACACACACCACACACACCACACACACCATACACACACATATACATACACACATACATACACACCACACACACACACCACACACACCACACACACCATACACACACACACATACATACACACCACACACACCACACTCACACCACACACACCATACACACACATATACATACACACCACACACACCACACACACCACACTCACACACCACACACACCATACACACACATATACATACACACATACATACACACCACACACACACACCACACACACCACACACACCATACACACACACACATACATACACACCACACACACCACACTCACACCACACACACCATACACACACATATACATACACACCACACACACCACACACACCACACTCACACCACACACACCATACACACACATATACATACACACCACACACACACCACACACACACCACACACACCATACACACACATATACATACACACCACACTCACACACCACATATACACACATATATACACACACACACATACACACCACACACACCACACACACACATATACATACACACCACACTCACACACCACATATACACACATATACACACACACACACAGAATTAAAAGAGAAAAGAACCAATGCTATCTTGACTTGTAGAGGGACCAAAGCTGACCGCTCACTGTTCTAAAACTGGGAAGCAGTTCTGATTTCTGGTTACCAGTGTAATGACCTCCTGGTGCCTGACTGTCATCATTGCTACAAACAGCCTAGAACCTTCCACATCGCCTCAGAGCTGACCACACGCAACACCACATTGTCCAGGGCCACACTTACCTCCCTTCATTACGCCAAATCGTCTTGGGCCCCAGCTGTGAAATCCTGGTCTCTCTTAGAAATCGGCAGTTTTCTCATTCACACCCATGTGGTGAGAGGACACAGGACGACAGGAGCCGCCTCTTCCCCACACGCTGCTTAGTGCAGCCAGGGAGTGGGGCCAAGCACCAGAGACTTCCCTGATTCACCACACAGCATGGACTGTACCGTGACGTCTGAAAACTTAAGCTTTACTCAAAGTCCCTTACAAACAAGCAAAAAGACACCAAAAGAGCCTTTTCATGCCCCAAAGCATGGCTTGTGACCGAGCATAACCCTCCAGAGAAATGTCTACCCTAGGAGTGGTTTCAAGGGACAGAGTGTGCATGGGGGGGGGGGGCTTGATTTTACCATTTTCCCTCTATGTGGAAAGGAGTGTGAGAGCACAAAGCTTGGCCGCATGGTAGGTGGAAGCCATAACCAAGCAGGCTGGTCTGGGAACCAGGAATCAGGGCACATTAATCACAGAACTCGTTGCTGTAACAAAAACATGTGAAGAAGCAACTTAAAGGTGAAGGGTTTACCTTGGTCCTGCCATTGTGGGGAAGACAGGGCATAGTGGCGGCTCATAGCTGTGGGGCTAGAAGCGTGAGGCTCCTTGGTCACGTGTTGGGGATGAACAAGAGACAGACCACAGGCTGGGGCCAGAAGTGCAGCTTGGCTGGAACCCCCAGAGCCCAGCTCCCAACATCCCACTCCATCCAGCAAGGCCGTGTCTCCATCTCTACCTCCCTAACCTCACTTCCACCTAACACAGGAGCCTGTGGAGACAGAAGCCAGTGCCACAGGCCGGCGTGCTAGTACGGTCCCGTCTGCATGGCCCAAGCACGCTTCCTTAGCCCCAGTTCTCAGGCGTCGTGTCCTGCCTTGCAGCATAAGCCTGTCTCTAGGGGGACATAAGGCACACACACATCTCGCCTGACTGAGAGCGGCCCTGACAGACTGCACATCCCAGTAGTGGATGCCTAGCAGCACATCCTACAGGGAAAAATTGCATCTTCTACAGTTTTTGAGTATTGACTTTGTCCCTGAGTATTTTGGTACTTCTATGTGTGTCTAGGAACGAAGTCCCACAAGATGTTTAATAGATAAATCACCTCCAGTCCTCGTGGAAATGTTGCCCATAGCTGCTGATCCACAGAGACTCCTTCTCACTCTCTGCTCCCCAAATACTGTGCCCCTCCCCCACGCCGGCTCCTTGCCACATCCATCTGTATCAGCAGCGACAGGGATCTGTCCAGATCGCTCATGTGCCACGCCAGAACAGGGAGCCCCAATTAGTAGCATGACTTTCATTGCCTTGGTGGGGGTTCTCCGCTGCTCTTTCACCAGGTTGAAGTCGTTAGTCTAGTTTACAGGTGGGGGAGGGGGACAAGGGAGAAGGCTTTGAGCCTGGTGTGTGGTGTTGGGAAATCATCAAACCCTCTGCTTAATCAGATGGTCATTAGAGAGTGTGCTGATTGGACCCATCTGGGAATCAGAGTGTGTCTCTGCGTCTGTATGATTAAAAACATCTGAGGAAGCCTCAGTGACAACTTTGGAAAACACGTTTCATGTAACAGGTAATGAAATTATTCTTTGACATGGCCTCAAGACACGTAGCTCGTTCAAGGGCATAAAACAAAACAAAACAAAAGACTCAGTTAATTTCAGGCAAAATTATGACTAAAACAAAATAAAACTAGCCTTCATATTCAGTGTTACTGTTTGCCTCAGAATTTTAAACAGACTTAGAGAAATCATTAAGAGGATTTGTTTATTCAGAATATACTTGTGTGTCTCTCTGTGTGTCTCTGTCTTTCCACTCTCTGTCTTTCCATCTCTGTGTCTCTGTATCTGTCTCTCTGTCTGTGTGTGTGTGTGTGTGTGTGTGTGTGTGTGTGTGTGTGTGTGCTGCATGCATGCATGCATGCATGCCCCATGTAAGCCAGAGATCAACAGCAGGTATCTTGCACCTCAGTCTTTTGAGTCAGGGTCTCACACAGGAGCTCATCGACTCGCTAGACTGATTGGCCCCTGAATCCCAGGGTCCCTCCCATCTCTGCCTCTGAGCACTGGGGTCGCAAGTGCATACTGTCACATCTTGCTGTTTACATGGATGCTGGAGATTTGAACTCGGGTCCTTGTGCTTGCACAGCAGCACTTTACCCACTGAGTCACCTCCCCAATCCCAGGAGGGTGGGGATGGCATACGGGCTTCATAGCAACCACTCAGCCTTCGTACTAGTGAAAAGCCACATTTTCACTCTAAGTGTTCTTCTCTTCCCTTTGCTTTTTAAGTGCTTACCCAGACCCACTGAATTAATTCACCAAAGCACACATGCTCGGTCCTTTCCTTCCCCCCACAGTGGGCACAGTATCCTGGAGGGGCAAGAGAGAAAGGGGCAGGGTGAGAGGATGTCTGTCCTCTGCTTGGAGGCCCGAGCGGGACTCACACTGGGAGGCTTTGAACTCGAGATCAGGGTGCATGGTAAGGGCAGATGTGTTTTCTTGATATTTACATAGTCTCACTGTGTACCCTCAAACTCACAGAGAGATCCGCTTGCCTCTGCCTCCAGTGCTGGGACTAAAGGTGTGAGCCCATGCCAGGCTAGCTTTCGTTTTCTTTCTAAAATCCAGTTACTTATAAATGCAAAACAGACTATACAGTTTTCTGAGTTTTGGAGTACTTGAATATACCCAGTGGCATGTCTCTTGGGCGCAGGACCTAGCATAAACCTGAAATCCATGTATGTTATGTGCACTTTGTACACATACAAGAGGGTGATTTTATATGGTAATTTATAACACTGTGCATGAATCCATGCTATATAATTTTTCACTTTGGGTATATCAGCATTCAGAAAACCTGGGGTTCATGGCCTTTCTGGTTTGGGAGGCTCAGATGTATGTCACTTCTCTTGAGGAGTCACAGTTTGCTCCCTGAGGTGCCTCACGGGAAGGGAAGCACCAGCACCCACTGGCCGTTTGGTGATTCCTTCTGGCGGCTCTGAACGCAATGTGAGCCCACAGATGATTCAGTTCTCACCTCCCTATTTGACACTCACCCTCTGGGTGGTGGGCATCACTGCCATGGGTTGAGGGTATACTCGTGAAGGCATACTTTGGAGACTGGGAGAATGACCAGGGCCTGTCTGTCAACCACTGGTGCGACTGAGCCATCAACCAAGGCTTATCTATCAGAGAAAACAGTCTCAGCACCATGGTAAGATGTTTAATTTGATGTGAAATCCCCACAGAGATTTTCCAGGTGTTACCTGGAGGCCTCAGAGAAGCCCCTGTGCCATGTGGGTAGGTGGCGCGCAGCAGACCCCAGAGCCTGTTAAAACACTGTCCCTCTATGCCAGCTCTATGGTCACCCGAGCCCTGGCTTGTCCTCCTTTGCTTATGTCCATGCAGCAGGAGCCAGATGTTTCAGACCTGTTCTGTTGGGCATGGCCTGTGCCTTTGGTTTTTTGTTTTGTTTTGTTTTGTTTTTTGTTGTTGTTGTTGTTTGTTGTTTGTTTTTTGTTTTTTGCAGGCACGTTAGCAGTGAGTTCTTAGCAAGGCATCTGAGAAGACTTCAACACACCACCATTCTAGTTTGCCTGTTTCCTTTAATCTCTTTCACTTTGTTGGTTCTTCCTGGCCCGTGCCCCATCCGCTAAGTGAGTGGCATTACCAGCCTTCCATCTAGAGCAGGCGTTGCAGCGTTCCAACAGAAGGTTGAGGACCCTCCCCTTTCCCTCGCCTTCCCTGCCAAGGGAGCATCAGCTGTTTGCCTGAAGGATGCGGCCACCCTGCCACCTCTGTGGACCATCTCAGGGCTTCTGCCACCACAGCCCACCCAGTAGCAACATCAGAGACCCCACAGCCCGGGTGATCACGCAGTGACAGGCTCAGGGCAGCTGGTTCTTGGTTCAAGGATTCCCCCTTTTGTAGCAGATTTCGAGTAAACAGGACAAAATAAAAAAGATCTAGTGAGTTAAATTTAAAAGAAAATTGGCAGGACTTAATTTTATGTGCGTTTTCTGGGTCTGAGAGCCTTGTTTACGCTGACAGTCACTCCCTAGCTTTACCATTTCTGCGTTCTTCCTCAGTTGGGCACATATGTTGTTGGGGACACCAGCCTGCTGCCTCTGTTGGTGTTTTCCATGGTAAAGCACCTCTCCACGCTTAGCAGAGTGGGCGGTAGGAGTTACGAGTGGGACAAGCAGACACTCCACTTCCACCCAACTCAGCCCTCTGGGCTTACTGCTGAAGAGTCACCTCCCCAGGAGCAGGAGCATCATGGGAATGCAGCTGCAAAGCCCCGCTCTGAACGAGTGTGTGTGTGTGTGTGTGTGTGTGTGTGTGTGTGTGTGTGTGTGTATGTGTGTGTGTGTGTTGTATGCCAATGCATCATCTTGTTGTTGTGTATTGAAATTTTTCCATGTTTTTATTATATATTTTGATCACTTGTCCCTTCTCCAACTCCTCCCAGATTCTCCTTACATACCCTACTCTATGTCTCTCTTCTTTAAAATGAAATTTAAAAAAAAGAATCACACACAACAAAACAAAAATAGAAACCAAAATATACAAACAGAAAACCCACAAGGCAACACACACACACACACACACACACACACACACAGAGAGAGAGAGAGAGAGAGAGAGAGAGAGAGAGAGAGAGAGAGAGAGAAATGAATGAGACAGGCACCACTGAGTTCATTTTGGATTGGCTAGCTCCCCTGCATAGACCTTTAAAGCTGGAACAGTAGGGAACCGTTCAGCTTCATCCATACTGACAATTCCCAGGGGCTACAGGGCTGTGCTATGGGGTTTCTGGAGTAGTAGACTCTCACAGAGGCACATCCAGTAAACATTGTGTTAACTGGTCCAGCTGCCACATGGACAGGGGCGGCTGGAAACCCCTTGGTGCTGTGTGCCCAGCAGTGCCACAGCTTCTTCACACATACTTGTGCCATGGCTGCACACACTCATGGTAGGTGAGAAAGACGCTGGACAGAGCAGGCTCCAGGCCCATCTGCTGCCTTCGTGTCCTGACACGGATTCTCCTTCGGGGATACCCTACCCTTGTCTCCAGCTAGGAGGCCTCCCTGTCAGAGCTTCCAAAGAGCTGCTGCATTGCAGAACTCTTTCCACTAACGTTCATCTTTCTGAAAGACCGAAAGAAAGCTCTCCATAGCCCGCAGGCTGCAGCAGAGCCGAGGACCGGCAACTGAACCTCTGTCTCTTGGAGTTTTGGACTCGTTTGTGGATTGCCGTATGGGAGCTAAACCCAGGTCCTGGTGCATGCTCATGTCAGGCAAGCGCTGGGCCATCGGCCTACCCCCACGAGTCCAGCTGTGCGAGTGATGGTTCTCCTGCACAGTGATGGAAGAACGAGCAGTAGCCGAGGCCTAAAAGAGCTCGCTCCATGCAACCCAGGCTAAAGATAGCCTGATGTGAACTCACTGCCGATGCTTTTCCAGCCACAGCAGGCCTATCCAGGTCTTAGTATATACCGCCTCTGTGCATTTGCTACCAGCACTGAGCTGTAATTTCTGAATCCTAAAGGCAAGAGCTTGTGTGTGTGTGGTCCCAGGCCCTCCCTCTGCACTTTTAGTTTTCCTTAATGCCAAGTGGGAGATGGCAGGTGCTGTGCTGTTTGAGAGCAGCCCAGTGGCCTTTCCCAGGGGGGATCTTCCTGTCGTGGTTCCTGTGATGAGTCTGAGCCACGCCCTTCCATAGTCTCTGCCTCACACAGCACCCTCGGCATTAAGTCTCCTAGACCGCTCCCGTGTTGCAGAAACCCTGATCCCAGCTCATACGATTCCGAAACATACCACACAGAGTGAGGTTATCTCAGGTTAAGATAGTAACTAACAGAGAAAAGACATTTAAAAAAAAAAATAATTTCTCTTAAAGAAACACTCCACTGCCTGTTGGGTGCACATTTTCCTTGGCTGAACTTTGGTAAGTTAACTCTCTGCCCTTGGCTGGTCCAGTCCCACTCCAAGCCAACACGCCTTCCCTGACACCAGCCTGTACCTTCCTTTCTGTAAATTCACCTCGCTTGCCCCTGGCTGCCTTCTCCTTCCACACTGACTCTTAAGAATCACCCTTCCTGGGAGAAATTCTCTGTGCCTAGGGCTTCTTCGTAACAAATACCCCTGTTCAAAGACGTCTGCTCAGTCTCATGGCCCAGGTGTGTGGCGGCCCATCCAAGGCACCCCCCCAACCCCCACCCCCGTGCAGATCCAGAATCTTCAACCTTGTCTCCCTCTCTGGACTCCTCCCAATGGAGGGCGCTCACTGGCCTGCCCCTCCCGCTACTGCCCAGCCCTTCCACAGGGCACCAGTCTTAAGTCCTTCCAGCTTTTCTATTTATAGCCTCACCTCCAAGCTCATGAGGTTTTGCCAGGTGAAGATTTATCCCGTTCCTTCATCCATTGGCTCATGCACAAGGCAATTGGAGGAAGCCAGGCTAGAGATGAAGCCAGCAGAGCAGGCCCCACCCCCACCCCCAAAGCTGCAGCAGATCTGGCCTCTTTCTCTTGATACACCCAGTTCTGCCCTCCAACCCGTCCCATTCTTCCTGCCTCCCACGCAGAGGTGCCAGGGTGCTGTCCCCTGCATGTTCCCACCCTCCAGGCTCTCCTGTGCATCTCCAAGGATCCTGTTTCAGGGAGGCCTGAACACCCTCTGACTACTCACTAACTGAAGCCTCAAGGATGTTCCGAAAGCCCTTGCCCTGGAGTATAATCTCCTGCCCCTTCTGGGATCCTAAGAAATGACACCCTTAGAGGGTGTTCTTGGAACTGGCACTGTACCTCAGAGATGGAAGCTGGCCCCCCCAGGGCCACCAGAATTCCAGAGTCACACGTACTCAGGTGAAGAATGCCAGTCCCTGCCAGAAGTCTCAAAGCAACATAAAGTAATACATGTATATTTTAAAAACTAACTAAAAAATCAAAAACAAAACAAAACAAACCCCTCAATACATATAGGCCTTGCATATTTATAACTGGCAGGACAATGACAAAAACCTCAAACCGGGCCAGGCGCTGACTGACTGTGAATACCCACCAGTGCCTCCTCCTTCAGGTTGTTGAGATTCTGTGGAAAGCAAAGAGCTGAGTTGTTCTGAGTAAGAGAAAACATCCACTGTGCCATGGGATGTTGTCCTCACCTTGTAATTTGAAATAAGCAGTGATTGGAACCAAAGGCGTGTCATTACAACCAACACGCAACCCTTCCCTACATGCTAGCCTCCAGCTATGGCCTGTGCATGTGGAGGAATTACCACCTGCTCGATGCCCCCGCTCAGGCTTGCGAGGAAGTCTCAGCGAACACACAGCTAGTTTACCATTGTGGCTATACTTGGAGAACGAAGCTTCTGCAGCCGTGTTGGCAATGGGTTCGCTGTTTTCTCCTTTCCCCCTTTCTCCTTCCTTCTTTTGTCTTCCTTCTTTCCTTTATTTCCTTTTCCTTGACATTACAGAGTCTTGCTATGTAGCTCTAGCAAACACGATATTCATCCCACAGCCAAGGCTGGTTTCAAACATACGGCCCTCCTGCCCTCAGCCCCCTGGGTGCTGGGATTACAGCACGCCTGACACTACCTGCCTGTCTCTTTCTCTCTGCTATGATTTATTGAGTTCCCTCTATGTGCTAGGCATGCTGTAGACACTGTAAACACATCAGAAAATGTGTTTGAATTAAGTGTATCGCCGTGCCAGAGGAAGGAGGCACGAGACAGGCAAGCTAGAGAGAAGGGATGCGCCAGCCTGTGAGAAGCACTAGAGAGACCAGACGCTGGCTGGCCTGAGGGGGCCGCCTGGGAGGCCTTCAGGTGGAGGCTGAGTCGTGAATGAACACAGAGCTTTTACTCCCCCCCCCCCCCCCCCCCCGACTCTCCCAAAGCTCGGGAATCTCTGGTGGGAAGAATGCGCAGAGCTGAAGCTGACAAGGACAAAGCTGGGGCCAGCAGAGTCCTAGAGGGCCCTCTCCATGCTGGGGAACATGCGTATCTTAACTCAGGTGAACCTGGAAACCGTAGAGCAGTAGAGGCATGCAGCATTAGCTGACGTCATCTCAGAGAGGGAGACCCAGGCAGAGGACATCCTGTTCCAGGCTAGGTAAGCCATGGTCTGCAGCCAGCCTTCCTGGGTCCCGTCAGAGGTTCTGCTGTACCTTGGCCTCTGCCCACCAGACGCCAGCCACAGGCTCCCCACTCCAGCTGTGACTTCCAACTAAAACTCTGCAGACACCTCTGAGTTCTCCTAGGGCAAGAAACCCACAGCCTCTCAAGGAAAACACTGCCCATGGATGCTATTTTAAGTGTTTAAGAGCCAGTACAAACAACTGAATTGTTCCTGTGCGCTAATGTTGAAGACTTTGCTAGAACTTCCCTGCCTCATTAGGTTAAAAGTCAATGTATACAAGAAGAACATTATGACAGACAGATCTGTGCCAAGGGGTCCCGCTCAAACTATGACACCAGCCATGGACAATATGTGCCATAAACTTCAAACCCCTACCCAGATCTAGCCAATGGACAGGATATTCTCCACAGTTGGGTGCAGAGTGGGGACTGACTTTCACACAAACTCTGGTGCCCCATATTTGACCATGTCCCCTGTATGGGGAGGCCTGGTGGCACTCAGAGGATGGATAGCAGGCTACCAAGAAGAGACTTGATTACCTATGAGCATATACAGGGGGAGGAGGTCCCCCTCAGTCACAGTCATAGGGGAGGGGAGTAAGGGGGAAATAGGAAGAAGGGAGGAATGGGAGGATACATTGAGATGTAATATGAATAAATTAATAAAATATATATTTTTTTAAAAGTCAATGTATATATATCCAAGCATTAAGGCCAAGCCCTTATCTGTGAGTCACATCCTGTGTGTGAGTCATATCTTCTGAACCTGCATCCTCTGCGGCAGGCATCGAGTGTCACCAGCACCCAACAGAGAGGTGGGATGAATCACTCACATGTGTATCACACAAGGCAGAGACACAGACACACTTCAGGAAAAACTTCACCTCTTACTCAACACTTTCCTTACTTCCTTTTGTTTCATTTGCTGAGTCACCAAGAGTCTCCAGGCTCTGTTTGGTGCCTTTTCTCACCCTTCTGGCTCCAAGGCACGAACAGGCTTGAGGACTTGGCCCAGGTAAGTCCTCAGATTCTTTTCAATTTGTGCATCTTTGTGCGTGCTTGGAGAACTCTACAGACCTAATGCCACAGAACTGGCTTCTGCTCCTGCTGTAATTCTGCCAGTGTTAAAGCAGAAAGCAAGGACAACCAATGCCTTTAGCAAGGAATATGAGATCTGGTCCTATACCCACCTGCTGCTACAGAGCTGAATGTCAACACGTTAGGGCACGGACACTTTGCGTGTTAGTCTGAGTATGAGCAGACACCGGGATGTTAGTCATAAGCCACACATCCCATGGTTAGCTTTGACGAAAGCACAGTAACCCCAGGTGAGGGCGTCAGGTCTGTGGTCAGGACTTTCCTCTATTACAGCGTCATATTGCATGCTAGGGTCCTGCTTCCTCACCATGGAACATCAGAAATCACGTCAAGGGCAGAAGCCACGTCAGCCTTTCCACCAGGGCATGAGCTTCTGAGAGAAGGCCACACACAGGGAGGAGAGCCCAGCACTGGGTGAGCAGTGGAGCCCACTGAGCTGGGCCTGCGTGGGTGCTCACCCAGTATGAATCTACTGCCCAGCCTTGATAACCAACTCTTGATTCTTGGGCATGGCAGTCATTACAAGAGTGCCTGGGACACCTCATCCTCGTGTCTCCCCTCCTTTCTGTCCACAGCCACCCTAAAATAGACCTGCACCTTTTGTGACAAAACAAAACCAGCAGGCAATGTCAGGGTTGCAGTCTAACCTGTGTGGCAAATGGTTGAGCACGTGGTGACTACAGCTGAACCTGTGTGGTGGAAGCAGGGAGATATTTTAAAAACCTTAATAACTGAAATGAAGGCTTAGACTACAGTGTCAGCATGTCTGTAAGACAGAAATAAGCTGCCAGGAGAGCCAGCATCAAAAGCTGAAGCCCCTTCCTGGGTCTGAGTGACAGCCTCTCTCACAACCAGTGTCCCCCCTCATCACTCCTCTGTGTCCATATTCACGGCTCATTTGGACGGAGGCTACATGGTTCCTGGGAAAGGCCAGTCCTTTCTTGCTGTGCGATCTTCCAAGCTAAGTGTAGAGTTTCTCTCTATAACCTCAGCTTCCCTCTGCCTCTTCTCTGAGCTGAAATACCCACTAGGATGATGGAGCTTGGCCCATCAGCGTTCCATCCACTCACCCAGGATTACACTCCTGCAAGCACTCTGCCTGCAGCTATGTTCACTTGGTCACCCACTCCTTCCCAGGAGGTGAGCTTCAAGCTGCAAGACTGGGGGTCTCACTGCTGGCCTCTATGCCTAGAGTGTCTGGCACACAGTAGGCATGCAGCCAGGAACTGGACAGAAGAGTGAAAACATAAAAATGACATGCCCACAGATGCGTGCAGGCACATGGATTTGGTCTGTGTCTTAAGACACCCTTGAAGCTGAACGGGCTTTAGTGGTGCACAGAAGCTGTTAGACTTAGCCAGACTGAGCAGCTACTCCTCCCGCTCTGGTACCGGCCACTGTAGGGAGCTCAGACAGGAAGATCAGCCTGGCTTCCTACTTGTGTCAGTGTCCCTGCAGATGCTGACCCCAGGGAGAGCATTGTGGTGTCTCTGTTCATGTCTGTACACCATAGAGTTGGCCACTTTGTGGCTCACTGGGTCATTTAAGCACAAGGTCATCTGCTTGGTGTTTAAGCGGTGATCCCGTTTTAACTCAGTTTGCCTTATCTGATAAAGATAAACACGTGCACATACTTACAGGGCACCAAGTGGTACTTCAGTGAGTTTGCACATCCTGTAATGTTTGTCAGATTAAATGCATCTCCTCAAACATAATTGTATCTCTTTATGGTTAAAAGTTCCTCCTTGGAGCCTTTTGAAATGTGCACACATTATCATTTTGTGGGACAAGAACGGCTCTCTCCTAGGTGTAACCGTGGCCCATGGGCCAACCTCTCCTTTTCTCTCTTAAATCGTACTCTCTTCAGCCTTTGGTGACCAGCATTCTGGTAAGATTGATGCCTTGAGATTCTGCAGATGTGTGATGTCACATCTCTTTTTATGCTCAACACCAACAGTGATCAGTCTGCCAACATTGCCACAAGTGACCAAATTTTATTCTATGTATGGCTCGACAATGTTCTCTCATGTACATATACATATACATGTACGTATGTATGTATGTATTTTTTCTTTAACCATCCAGCTGTTGGTAGATCCTTAGATTGATTCTTAGCATGGTTATTATTGATAATGCCCCAGAGAACATGGGCATTCTGCTGTCTCTTTAACATGCTGACTTATTTCTTTGGGTACACAGCCAGAGTTAGGTTGTTGATTCATATGAGTTCTGTGGCTATGAGTAATTCCTACACTGTGTGTAATGGATACACTGACTTACATTCCCACCAACAGCATGTAAGGCTTCCACACCAGCACACGCTCACAAGCATGAGTCTTTTGTCTTTCATTCTTTTTGGTGAGGTTGGCACTGGTTTGGTTTGTGTTTCCCAGGTGACAGGTGACATGTTCTTGTTCATATATGTTCTTGTTCATACATGTTCTTCTTTTTCTGTGTCTTTTCCTTGACAGGCATCCAGATCTGCTGTCTGTCTTCAGTCCACTTATTTTTTGCAGTTGTGCTTTTGGCGTTCCTTGCTTATTCTGTGTTTTAATTCTTCCTCCGATGTGTGGTCTGCAAGTGCTCTTCCCTGGTCTATAGGTGGCCTCTTCACTGTTTCCTTTGCTGTGTGAAGGCTTGCCAGCTCCTGCAATCCTATTTGCCTACGCATGGCTGTATTCCTTGTCCTATCCCCTCCCATCTATTATAATGAAGCAGTCCTCTTATTGTTTCTTCTACTAGTGATTTCCTAGTTTCAGATCTCACAGTTAAGAATTTAACGCATCATGAGTTGATTTTAACTGGTGAGAAGTAGGAGCCGAGGGCCTCCAGCTTACCCAGCGCCCTTTATTAAAATGCTCGTCTTGTTCCTGGTGTTGTTCGTAGCATCCCCGTAGATACTCAGCTGGCTGCAGCTGTGATTTAATTCTGGACTCTTTTTTTTGGGGGGGGGGAGGGTGTTTTGAGACAGAGTTTCTCTGTGTAGCCTTGCCTGTCCTAGACTCACTTTGTAGACCAGGCTGCCCTTGAACTCACAGTGATCCGCCTGCCTCTGCCTCCTGAGTGCTGGGATTAAAGGCGTGTGCCACCACTGCCCGGCTAATTCTGGACTCCTGTTCTGTCTCTGAGGTCTCCCTGCCTGATTCTGTGTTGGTCCACTGCTTTGCTACTGGAGCTTTGCAATGTGCTTTGAAGTTAGTTCACGGTATGCATAATGCCTCTGGCTTTGCTTTTGTTGCTCAAGGTAACTGTGACCAGTCAAAGTTTGGAGCATGAAGTTCTGATAACTCTGCCTTTCTTCTGTCCAGCTAACAATTCCTATCCCTTAAATCTTCACACCTCGTTCTCTCTGAGCAGAACAGACTATGTGGGAAGTCCTGGGCAGCATGACCCAGGTCCTAGCTAGAGAGTTGTGAGCCACTTGTGCATGGGTGGGAAGCATGCTGCAGGCGCAAGGTACTCATGTGGCCAACACTGAAGCATGGGTCTAGATAGAGTACCATGGTAAAGTTGGCTTGCAGTGTCCCATGAGGGCCAGGCCCAGGAACAAGAAGTGAGCACGCTATGAAGAGAGATAGGAAGAAACAAGCTAAGACCTGCTTCAGAGACTAACTAGACTGGCCTGCCTCCCTCCTTCCCTCCCCCTCCCTCCCTCCCTCCCTCCCTCCTTTCCTCCTTCCCTCCTTCCCTCTCTCTCTCCCTCCCTCCCTCCTTCCCTCCTTCCCTCTCTCTCCCTCCCTCTCTCCTTCCCTCCTTCCGTCTCTCTCTCTCCATCCCTCCCTCCTTCCCTCCCTCCTTCCCTCCCTCCTTCCCTCCCTCCCTCCTTCCTTTCATCCTTCCCTCTCTCACTCCCTCCCTCCCTCTTTCCCTCTTTTCCTCTCTCTCCCTCCCTCCCTCCCTCCCTCCTCCCCTCCCTCCCTCCTTCCCTCCCTCCCTCCTTCCTTTTATCCTTCCCTCTCTCTCCCTCACTTCCATTCTTCCTTCCTTCTTTGTTCCTTTTCTCCTTCCCTTCCATGCCTCTTTTCTTCTCCCAACATCATCCATTCTAAAATTTTTAGTAAAGAACAGATGTCATGATTTAGATAGTAAAAATGACTGTGCACTATGTATGCTCAAGGGCTGTTATGTCTCTCCGCAGCCCCAGGACTCACAACTCACTTCCCATAAGGCAGGGCTAGTGCCTCTCTTCATTAGGGTCTGAGTCATTGGGGTCAATGGTGATGATACAGCTCCACCATAAGCAAATGATGGCTGCCCTCCCTTTTAGATAGCACGTGAGCATCAAGCTTTAGAAAGGCTCCACCTTCAGTACAGTTAGAACCCACTAGGCACCAGCAAGAAGAAACACACATGCGTTGTGCACTCAGATGGGGGCACTGGGGATCCTAGGAAAGCAAGAACTCATCCTGAGTGCACCTGGATACACTCAGAGGGAAACTGAGTCATGTGGCAGGTGATGCGGAGGAATACAATATGGAGTCACACTGGCACTGTGAAGGGATGAGGAGCAGTATCTGACCTTTAACCCTTCCAGTTCCATGTAGGAGCACTATGTAGGGGTGGCAGGGAGGGAGTCTATGTCAGCAACACATGGTCACCACACAGCTTTCATGGTCCCCCTTTCCCCCTTTGTGTCATAGAAGTGGACAATGGCTTCTGTTTTCATATGTCTCAGACCCCTTGGGGTGAGATACACATTACACGCCTCTAAGAATTTTTTTTAGTCTAGAAAATGTATTTTAGTGTGCTTCAAGTTTAGTTTTCCCTGTTGCAACAGATAAAACAAGTCTTACAATCTTGTTCAACATGCATTGCTTTTTTTTTTTTTTTTAAGAATAAGTTTGTTGGACCATATGTAAATGGTTTGGGCACAAATTCATTACCTGTTTGGCATGGGAAGTGTTATAACGAGCTTCTGGACACAAAATGGAGACTTGGAAAATGTTGCTTGGAAATAGCAAACTATAAGTTACTTTTCTGCTTATATTTAAGAGTGTTGTGATAAATTTCACTGACTGCCATCTAGGCTACAGAGTTCCCTAAGTAATTTGGAGCATTTGTTTTAAGCATAATTAGTGTTTGATTTAACTAGTCCCTTCCAGTGCTTTACTCAAATTTGAAGTACACTTTACTAGGCAAGAATAATCTTTTCTAAATTTTATTTTAGGTTTTGAAACTAACATGAACCTGAGTAGCCGGGATGAACCCAGTCCATCAGAAATGGCTTCAGAGACTCAAGACAGAAACGCAAATAACCATGGGACTCAACTATCCGGCTCTCTGTCTAGTGTCCTCACAGCGGAAAATGGAAATCCTGTCACAAACGGTGAGCCCCTCACCCCAAGTCTAAGAGCCAGTAGGCTGAAGTTTAAACCACATCTACTTTGGAGGAAGAGTGCATTTAACAGTTAAAAATGAAGTAGGCTGAATAGCTGGAGATTGAAAATGAACTGTAAAGCTCAGCCCTGGGCGTTCCTGTCAGCATCTTACCACTCAGGTTGATGGGATGCTGGACTACAGGAGCTAGTCCAAGGTGGTGCAGCTTGTGCTGAGGAGGCCATGAGTGTTCAGCCAGCATTGTTGGATTAAACGTTTTCACATAGTTAAGAGTGTGAGGGAGAGTAATACTGAGGGGCTTCAGGTGACAGACAGGCTATAAGTTGTCAGGTCCAGATTCACACTAACTAATGTTTTCCCTGATAAGGAGTTAGTAGTGTGATGGGAAAATTATTTCCTGAGAATGCCCAGAAGAGACATTTCTGTTTACTCTAATGAAAGTGACCAGAGACCTAACAGGACAATCAGATGATGGCTTAGACTATAATGATGGCATAGGCTGAGATGATGGTGTAGGCTGAGATGATGGCGTAGGCTGAGATGATGGTGTAGGCTGAGGTGATGGTGTAGGCTGAGGTGATGGCGTAGGCTGAGGTGATGGTGTAGGCAGAGGTGATGGTGTAGGCTGAGATGATGTCATAGGCTGAGATGATGGCATTGGCTGAGGTGATGTAGGCTGAGATGATGGTGTAGGCTGAGATGATGGTGTAGGCTGAGATGATGGCGTAGGCTGAGATGATGGTGTAGGCTGAGATGATGGCATTGGCTGAGATGATGGCGTAGGCTGAGATGATGGCGTAGGCTGAGATGATGGCATAGGCTGAGATGATGGCATTGGCTGAGGTGATGTAGGCTGAGATGATGGTGTAGGCTGAGATGATGGTGTAGGCTGAGATGATGGCGTAGGCTGAGATGATGGTGTAGGCTGAGATGATGGTGTAGGCTGAGATGATGGCATTGGCTGAGATGATGGTGTAGGCTGAGATGATGGTGTAGGCTGAGATGATGGCGTAGGCTGAGGTGATGTCATAGGCTGAGATGATGGCATTGGCTGAGATGATGGCGTAGGCTGAGATGATGGCGTAGGCTGAGATGATGGCATAGGCTGAGATGATGGCATAGGCTGAGGTGATGGTGTAGGCTGAGATGATGGCGTAGGCTGAGATGATGGCGTAGGCTGAGATGATGGCGTAGGCTGAGATGATGGCGTAGGCTGAGGTGATGGTGTAGGCTGAGATGATGGTGTAGGCTGAGATGATGGCGTAGGCTGAGATGATGGCATAGGCTGAGATGATGGCATTGGCTGAGGTGATGTAGGCTGAGATGATGGTGTAGGCTGAGATGATGGTGTAGGCTGAGATGATGGCGTAGGCTGAGATGATGGTGTAGGCTGAGATGATGGTGTAGGCTGAGATGATGGCATTGGCTGAGATGATGGCGTAGGCTGAGATGATGGCGTAGGCTGAAGTGATGGCGTAGGCTGAGATGATGGCGTAGGCTGAGATGATGGCATAGGCTGAGGTGATGGTGTAGGCTGAGATGATGGCGTAGGCTGAGATGATGGCGTAGGCTGAGGTGATGGCGTAGGCTGAGATGATGGCGTAGGCTGAGGTGATGGTGTAGGCTGAGGTGATGGTGTAGGCTGAGATGATGGCGTAGGCTGAGATGATGGCGTAGGCTGAGATGATGGCATAGGCTGAGGTGATGGTGTAGGCTGAGGTGATGGCGTAGGCTGAGATGATGGCGTAGGCTGAGATGATGGCGTAGGCTGAGATGATGGTGTAGGCTGAGGTGATGGTGTAGGCTGAGATGATGGCGTAGGCTGAGATGATGGCGTAGGCTGAGGTGATGGCATAGGCTGAGGTGATGGTGTAGGCTGAGGTGATGGTGTAGGCTGAGATGATGGTGTAGGCTGAGATGATGGCGTAGGCTGAGATGATGGTGTAGGCTGAGGTGATGGTGTAGGCTGAGGTGATGGTGTAGGCTGAGGTGATGGTGTAGGCTGAGATGATGGCGTAGGCTGAGATGATGGTGTAGGCTGAGGTGATGGTGTAGGCTGAGGTGATGGTGTAGGCTGAGATGATGGTGTAGGCTGAGATGATGGCATTGGCTGAGATGATGGCATTGGCTGAGATGATGGCATTGGCTGAGATGATGGTGTAGGCTGAGGTGATGGTGTAGGCTGAGGTGATGGCATTGGCTGAGATGATGGCATAGGCTGAGATGATGGCATTGGCTGAGATGATGGCATAGGCTGAGGTGATGGTGTAGGCTGACAGGATGGCATAGACTGACATGATGTCATAGGCTGAAGTGATGGGGTAGGCTGAGGTGATGGCATAGGCGGTGATTCTCATTTTTGTTTCTTTGCTCTGACAAAAGCCTGACTAAGAAGAAGAGAATATCTATTGGCTCATACATGCAAAGTGTTGGTAGTGGGAGCTGAGGTGGCTGGTTCCATTGCAGCAGTCAGGATCAGAGGGAGGTGGCTTCTCGTGCTTGACTGGCCAAATTTTTTTCTTATTATTAAATACAACAACCCAGAACAGGGTGCCATCAACATACAGGGCATATCATCCTTTCTCAGTTAAAACTTACTAGAAATACCATCCTAAATGATGCTAAATCCATCCAAGTTGACAATCGAGAGTAACCATGAGAGCCATGCTAGCCTAGCAAGGCAGCCTGAATTGTAGGCTCTCCTACCAGGGGCACTGGGGACACTGAAAAAGCTTCCTTCTCTGACTGTTTTGTGCTTCTGGGCACGCAGACTAAGTCCAAGACCATGGAGGGGGTGGAGCTTTGAAGTGCCCATCGCAGTGTCAGTTATGCCAGAATCAGGACCATGGGTTAGCTAGACTGGGGTTCTACCATTCATTGGCCCCTGGGGAAAAACATATGTAAATCTGTTCCCAAAGACAGTAAAAGTCTAAGGCCTCTTAATATTACCACAAACCATTTTTACACACAAAACACAGTGTAGACCGATGACATACATGAGCACAGAACCCAGGTGGAAAAGCAGAGGCAGAGCTGGCAACTGCGATTTGCCCATGAGAACTTAAAAGGTCCCATCGGAGAGACACACACCTTAAAGGAAGTTGGTAAGAGGAAGACACTCCCAGAGAATGGGAATTCAACTGTAGGACAGAAGCTGAAAACAAAACACAGGTCGCCAAAAGAAAGCCCAGGGCAGGGTGACATTAAACTTGATCAGGCAGTTGTTTAGGCAGATGATGGGCAGGCACACAGCCTCTAACAGCAAAATGCACCAGATTCTAGGACGAGAAGACAGATTCTAGGATGAGAAGACAGATTCTAGAAAAGGATGTGGGTGTGTGACCTGCCCAGCACAGAGGAAAGGTTTTCAGGGCTCTAGGGACAGAGAGGTTGGCTAAACATAGAAATGTTTGCCAATTTCTCAGCCTTTTTGAAAGCGTCCAGGCACAGGTCCGACTTGGTGGTTTGTTCCAGAGCCCAGCCAGCTCTTCCCATGTTACCCAGACATGAGCAGTGTCAAAGCAAGCACAGGGGACAGATGCTTCTGTGCACGTCATTCATAATCCATAAGGCTGGGCACAAATTTAGCATCCCTCAACTACTGAACTCATTATCCATCATTATATGAGAAGTCACCCCCACCCCCACCCCCGCCCCCGCCGCCAGAAAAGGCTTTTTGAGAGTTTGTGCAACTAGCAGGTGCACAACAGATCTGCTAAAGGTTTGGACCCTGTATGTAGCCTGCTGAGGTTCCTTACCATTTAGCAGGCAAGCTGTTAGAGGGAGCTATGGTTGCCTTGGTTCTTGGTGGAGGAACAGTACACCTCTAAGAACATTCCATGATCACTGGCAGACCTCAGTAAATTCACACCCAGCTCCGTGCAAACAGACCTTGCCAAAGGTCAGCTTCATGAGGCAACAGCAGGGGACAACGGGACAGTCAGTCCAAGCAATAGCTTCCAGGATGGGGGCCACAGCTTTTTCACACTTGTGGGAGGCATGGCAGCACTTGGTCATGTCCTATGTGTTGAAAGTGAATTATTAAATCCATCCACAGGCCATGGAAGGGGTTCAAGCAGAGTACCCAGAGCAGGCTGAGCATGGTACAGGCTTAATAAGCACAACTGTGAGACTACTAAGCAGGATCCGAGCCTGTGTACACCAGAGGGGTGATACAAACACATCAAGAGAAAAGTCGGGAAGCAAATCCTACCCCTCTAGAGGTGGGTGAGCAGCTCTGTGAATGAATAGAGAGCCCCCAAAGGCTGGACCTCCCAACTCTGTATTGAGATGAAATCATCCAACCTTTGTTGAAAAAAAAAATCACATCTCTAAGTAATCAGTGGGCATGAGAAATAGATCTTGATCTAAGTTAGACATGAAAAATCCTGATCAAAGTCCATGCCACAGCAGCACACAGGGACTCAGAGGACAGGCATATGGCTAATGTCTTCACAGCTTGGGATTCGTGCCTGAAGCACACGCTCTGTGTCCATGCACCGAAAAGGAGTGGACAAAGCACTGAGCAAAGGCAAAAACAGGAGAGAAGGGAGAAAGCCAACCAAAGACAAAAGCAGCGTCACCAAAATGCAGAAACAAGGATGCATGCGCTGGTTTTCCTGGGAAGGTCACCCTGTAAGCATGGCTAGAAGCAACAAACATGCTACAACAGTGGCTGAACTAAACTACACCTGCATAGAGAACACATCCCAGATGTGCAAAGGGTTTTAACTCCCACCTTGCAGAAGTCACAGGGGAGCACAAAGGAAGTACAAACAAACTTGTGCCGAAATAAATTTGGAAATTTGCATAGACAGACACGTTCTATCAAAACTGTAGAAGAAAGAAAACTAAGCAGTCTATACATAATAAATCAATTGAATTTGTAATTGAACCTCTTCCTACAAGGAAACCTCAAGATCCAAATTCTAAATGTAAAGCAACGTTATAGAGGAAAATATAGGAAGAAAAAGAAAGGAGTTTTCACTGGGATGAAGAAATGTGTAGACCCAAAGATACAAGAAAAAAACAATAATTAGGAGAAATTTATTTCTCACACATTTAGCCAACCAAGCGTCATACTCTGTTCATAAACAATAACACAATCAAATAAAAATGTGGACCAAAGTTGACAGTGCATGCACAGCAATGGTCAATGGAGTCCAGCCTTGTCCTCACATAGAGAGATGTAACTGAAGGCTGTACCTGGTACCCACACATCTTTAAAGATGGCAGGGACCAGCAGGGCCTTCCAGAGTTCCTAAGGATACCATATGGGTAGACACAGGAAAAGGAGAGTCTTTGCTTTCAGTATGTACCCCCTGGGGACTCCTCCACCAGGCTCTAGTGTGTAGTCCCGATCCAACAGTCACACAGATGCCCCTTGGTTGTAAAAGAAAAAAAAAATTATGAATCTGGGGAAAGGGGAGCTGGGGAGGAGGAGTAAGAGAGTAAGAGAGAGCTAAGAGAAAGGAGGAAGAGAGGGCGGCCAGAATGTGTTATACACATGTGTGAAATTGTCAAAGAACTAACTTAATGGTTGTATGTATTATATGTTCACATGCAAACACACACACACACACACACACACACACACACACACACACACACACACACTCACACCAAAATCCCAATAAGGAGCCCTGGGGGCGGGGGAGAGGAGAGAGAGAGAGAGAGAGAGAGAGAGAGAGAGAGAGAGAGAGAGAGAGAGAGAGAGAGAGTCCCCTCACTAGAGTCAGGGCTTGTCTCAGGGAGTACCTTGGCCCCCCAAGGATCTCACCATATTCTGGGCTTTACAGTAGCTACAGCTCTTCAGCTCGGACAATAAATAAATTAGAGAGGGAGGAAGGAAAGCAATTTTCCTTCAGCTAAATATTTCATTAATCTGTGTTTTTGTCAAAAATATCATCAAAAAATGAAAGCTACAGCTTGGAAAATGGTCATAAGTAGATCCGATGCAAGGTGACTCAGGTCTCCCAAAGCAATTTGCCAGGTGGAAGCCGATGAACTTTTACAAGCACCCTGAGTTTCTGGCCTTCTATATTTTGCCAGGACTATTAAAAGTGTTGGAGCCTCAATAAGCTTGTGCCCACTGAAGCAAGGGCACTGCCTGCAAATGAACTAATGAGTGCTATGCAGACAGCCAGAAAAATCTAGTCCTTAATGTTGCAGAGCTGAGCAATTTCCACATCCACACATGCAGCCTGTGACTTGCACGTGATCATGGTACCTCTAGAGATACCTCTAGAGAGGAACAATATTTTATTTGTGTGTGTGTGTGTGTGTGTGTGTGTGTGTGTGTAGGTGCCACCTGTGTGAAAGTACCTGTGGAGGCCAGAAGAGGACATCAGATCCTCTGAAACACAGTGTCATCCTGCCTAAGTTCAAACTCCATGTCCCATGCAACAGCATTCAACCATGGTACAAGTACTAAACCTTTCGCCTTCCAATTTTCTTTTGTTAAATGGGCATGATGCAGGGCTCTTCCAGGACATTTACAGGGAACCTATTAGAATGGGGCTAGCCCAGAGTTAGTGTTCAGTCCATAGTATCTATTTACAAGTTGTAAGCCCGTCAGCGTGGATGCTGGAAGCTGAGCTCAGGTCCTCTGAAAGAGAAGCAAGTGTTCTTAACCACTGAGCCATCTCTCCAGCCTGTAGGATGGATTTATCACGCCCCTACCCATAGTACAGTCAACGTCCATTCTAAATAAAGTCACCAGACGCAAGTAAACATTTAAAATAATTTAAAGTTCTGAGTGAGACAGAAATAGCACTGTTTTCTAGGAAATGGTTTCTTTGGAGTGCCAGGATCTGCATGCTACCTCTGTTTCCCAGAAATAATTACGTTTGCTCATTTGCTGAAATACAGTTATGTGTGGCTAATTATAGCGATCGCTTACTTTAATTGCCGTCCTTTTGCTGATGTGAACACAGACTTGGTTACTTTTTTTGTACTTAATTATTCCCTAGACTTGAGGCTATTTATCATTACATCCAGGAGCCGCCCTTGGCGTTAGAATGTTCCGGCTATATCAAACAAAAATATTGTAAATAAAATTATGTTTATTTTTGTGGCAAAGCAGAGATATAAAATTTTTGAATAGGACGGTTTATGACCAGTATGATTTTCTTTCTTGCTGCTCAATGAATATGCATTTTTATTGCTGAGCATCCTGGAAAAATGGCAACTAAAGATGGGGTTGTTCCATTTGAGTTTACATTGTCTCTCTTCTTCATGCGTGCATTCTATTCACTCATTTGTATAGTCTGGGTTGTCTGTGCCAATACAGGCTGGATGAGGGGAAGGACAGCTGATCCCATAACAGAACCGAGAGCTGTGCGTCGTCTGCTTTGTCTTGATCTGGGGCTATCAGGCCTAGTCACACAGTCATGCCTCAAGAACGGGAAGCTGGGAGGAGATTTCCATAAAATGTGCGTCAATACACACTCTCCGACTTTATTTCTGGTATTGTCCAGATTCTGTGGCATTCACGTTGCTGTCTAGTCCCAAGAGCCAGAGTGAAGCAAGCAGGAACTGCAGCCCTAGGCGCTGAGAAGCGCAGAGGTCGTTGGTAGGGAGAAAAGCCTCTTGCTTACCTGCCATGCCCTGGTCAGAGGTATTTTGAAGTCATGCTAAGTCATCTCTAATTTGGACTTTGTTTAATTAAGTGTTCTCTTACTGGTATTGGGAACTGAGGGCTATGCCTTACCGCTCTGTCCAGTGTGGCATCCTTCCTGGGGCTTAAGGCATCATCCTGACAGTATACAAACCCCAGATCTGACATGACAACACCCCAACCACAGGCGTGGCCCTAAAGTTCTTCCAATTTTCTCAACTTTAAAAAGGGATGATGTGTAGGCTTTGAATTTTTTTCCAAACCTACTTTATTTGGGGTTCTTTAATGCTTCTACCTCCCTTCCAACGCACCTACCCTAGACAGGAGAGGAAAGAGGTAATGGGGACAGGAGAAGTTGACCTTTTTATACTCAATCCCTTGGAGCAATTCCACTCTTCGTAGTCAGGGTTTCAGCAGACCCATTAAACAGCAAACCAGCAATCCAGCAAAGGTGACTGCAGCTGCAGCAGCCAGAACCCAGAGTCTCAAAGGGTTCTCGGGAGCCATTCTCTCTAGCAGTGTCTCAAAGCAGAGCAATGAACAACCAAACAATAGGAAATGGTGCCGAGAGGCTCAGCCTCTTGTTTTTGTGCTCACATACATACATACATACAAACATACATACATACATACATACATACATACATACATACAAACATACATACATCCTCTCAGAGTCCCTACTAGGGAGTTTATCAGTCGGCAAAGACCATGCCCCCTCAAGAGGCAGTTCCTCTTCTGGTGGACAAACACCGCGTGTCCTCTCACAAGTCTGTTTCACATCCCACACTTGGGATCAAAACAGAAACATGTTGACATCAACAGCAAAGATGCAAATGGCTGTGTCAGAACTTCTATAGGGAACCTGGTAGGGTGGTGCCAGCCCAGTTAGTGTTCGGTCAGCGGTACCCACTCACAAAATCTTAAAGGCTTTCTAAGTTTGCACGGAGAAGCCATGGGGGTTATATGTGAAATAGATGAGGAAGATGGTGAATTGAGTGTCCTGGACCATGCAGGATGCGACCCCGTAAACATCCAGGAGTGACCCACACACACACACCCAAGTGCATACCAAGCCTGGTCCAACGTGAGGAGAAACAGATTGGACAAGGCTGGAGTACACACAACTCCAGAGTCCAAGGGCTGGAAGGTTCCAAATCATATTCTACTTACTTAAGTCCAGAGTTGCTATAACAGTTTCTTGACCTCTGCTATTGTGAGTGGCAAACTAAGTTACTGTGATCACATGTGCATTTTGTTCGAATATTGAATGAAAATAAACATCTTTATTGCCTACTGGTCATTTCTGTCTTTTCTCTTTAGTTTTCTATGTGTGTTTATGACCTCCCACCCACCCCCAAATCTTGTTTGTAGGTCCTTTTGTTTTTATTTGTCGATGTTTTAGAGATAGCGCGACTTTTATTTAAAGTACTTCAGTATTTTGTAATGTTCTTTTATTTTAGTTTTTTGTTTAGTTTTTTGTTGTTGTTATTGTTTGTTGTTGTTGTTGTTGTTATTTCAAGACACGGTTTCTCTGTGTAGCCCTGGCTGTCCTGGACTCACTTTGTAGACCAGGCTGGCCTTGAATTCACAGAGATCTTCCTGCCCCTGTTTCCTGAGTGCTGAGATTAAAGGTGTGCACATCAATGCCCAGCTTGTTTTAGTTTATATCAGTTAAAGTATATATTTATTTTAGTGTTCTCAATTAGAGCTTTTAATCTATTTTGCCCAGCTTTGTTTGTGACTTTGGTAACATTTTTAGATAATTTGCCTTAAAAAGAGTCTTATTTCTCAGACAACCCCTAAACCTTGGGAGGATGGGAAAATATAGCTGTCCACTGCTGAGTTGGACACTTTGTAGATTCGTAGTCTCTGCACATTGTCTGGTTGTGAGTCTTCGTGGCAGGTACCATCTAGTTCAAGGACCCTTCTCTCATGAGAGATGAGCGATAGACCGATCTATGGGTGTAGCATCATGTCACTGGGAGTCGTGTCAGTACATTTTTAGCTGCATATAGCTGGTAGGTTTTCCCCTAAGACTGATGACCCATCTAGGCTGGCACACAAAGACTGTGAGGCCAGAGGAAATAGATGACGTCAAGGAGACAGGGTTTCCTGGACACAGCAGGGCAGCTGCACATGAGAACCCAGTGCAATTGCAGTAGCATGCACATCACCTGTACGAGACCTGTACGATCTCAAGCCACACAGACTGCCAGCGTGCAGATGCGAGGTGGACACAGAGCCGCATCCCCGGCTGAGCGGCTGTTTCATAGCTCCTGGGAGAGAAGGGTCGGTTATTTAATGGCATGACTCTTTTTACGTGTGCCACACTCCAGGGTGAAAGAATGCGAGTGGGCGTGGGGGGCGAACAAACGGACATAAAATCAGGAAACTGCGTGGGTAGGGAAGGAGAAGGTCAGAGCTGAGAGGAAGGGGGAGATGGGAGAATATGATTGAAACATGTATAAAATTCTTGAATAATCAAAAAATATCATTTTGTTGATATGTGCACACACATGTGCACACACACATGCGAACATACTCATACACAAACATGCGTACATGTGCTCGCTCACACACACACACACACACACACACACACACACACACACACACACATGCCTATAACCTCCTTTGCCTGTCAGGGTTCCTAGTAGCTCCTCAGCATCTCTGGCTCCCTTCTTGTGAGATTCTAGCAGAAGTGAAGTGTGTCCCCACCCCCACCCCACCCCCACTGCTAGCCACAACCTACACATCATCTCTGGTTCTCCTGTGGCCTTCCTCCTTACCTACCCTTACTCAGAGGAGACCCCTCTCCTGTTAGGCTCCCCTGTTCACCCCCCTCTGTCCTTACCAACCCTCACCTCTGTAAATACTCCCATCCCAGGCCCATCATGTCCTCATCAGCGGGAACTGCCCTTTCATGCAGGACTTTCATAGAATGTTGTCATCTCTGCTTAGAAGTCTTCGGTGTCACCAGTTGTCTGCAAAGCGCTGTGACAGACAGGCCCCACAAAAAGCTCTTAAAACCCTCTAACGTCTGGCTGACCTTCACCTTCCAGCACATTCTCTGGCTCTCTGAGATGAAGATGCCATTTTATGGGCTGTTCCTTATGCAGCCCTGGGCCTCCTGGTCTGTCTTGTCTGTGCTCTCAGCTGGGCCTGCAGTCCCCAGTTCACTTTACTATGATCTCCTCCCAGGCTCCCATGGCAGGAGGCTTTCTTGAACACCTTTCTCCATTGTGAACCCCTGCTTTCCTCAGACCCCACCCAGCAATACCTGCACTTTATGTCCCATGCTTCCCGTATGGCTATGTCAGAAATGGATTGCTCCTTAACTGTCTGCTGCACTGTGACTCCCTAGCTAGTGCTCACAGCTGAGCTGTAAGCACGCACAGACCCCGCATTCCATGCTGGGTGCATGCTTACATTCATTTGGGTAAACTGCTCTGACCTGTATTCCACAGAGGCAGCCGCCTCTCTGCCCTGGCTGTCCTAAGAAGCGTGTTGGCAAGTGTGCTCCATATGTCCCTTGCCGTCTCCTTGGTGGGACTCTCTGCTAGTTCCTGCGTGGAGGCCCTGGCTATTCTTTCCCAGCTCTGTGTCCATTCTCCTGTCTTCTAATTAAGTGTCAGCCCATTAAGCTGTGGGAGTCTCACCAGCGAGGCCTTTTTCTTTCTCCTTTACTGTGTTTCTATGCACCATGTTCAATGAATGCTCACAAGCATCTCTTCACCTTATCCACTGACTCTGGAAAGCACCTCTACTGCCTCCGTTCCGGATCTGTGATCATGGGCTAAAATGATCGTCCCTTAAGATTCCAGGAGCCAAGCTTCTAATTTATGAATTGCTCTTTTTTTGAAAGATAGAACACACTTCTTCTGCCTCTTGTCTCTTGTCTGAGAGCCACTGAGTGGAGTGGCTTGGGCGTGAAACACCTGAAGATAGGCTCACCCATTTGCACACTTGGTCCTGGCTGGCGGTGTGGCATGGGAAGGCTGTGGAACTGTTGGAGTTGGAACCTCCCCGGAGGAAATGGTTCAGTAGAAACAGGCTTTGGGGTTTCTGATCCCGGCTTCACTTCCTGTTCACTCTGTTTCCTGACCGCAGACTCAGCGTGACCAGTGAGCCTCCTCCCCCTGCCTCCGTGCCCCCACCACCACGATGGCCTCTCCCTCCCACCCCCACCACCATGATGGCCTCTCCCTCCCGCCCCCACCACCACGATGGCCTCTCCCTCCCTAGAACTGAGAACCAAACCAAACACTCCCCTCTTAAGTGTCTTCTGCAGTTTAGTCTATCGCAGCAGCAGACATTACCAGGATGATTGTCCTACCTTATCCTTGGCCCTTTGTACCCATCTCCATCCCTCATCCCTCATGCCCTTTTACCAGGAGAGTCTCTCTCTCTCTCCAGTTTGTGCCTTGTCTTAGACCTGCAGGCTCCTCTGCCCCTATCTAAGCTCTTGATTATGCCACACAATTGGCTGATGGGACCACACACCACTACCCATGTCCATTGCACCCTCTTTCTGTCCTGCTGATGGTCATCATCATTGTTGCTCATGATGAGGACCCTCAGTGATGGGGATAGTAGTCACCCACAGTCAGCCTTGTCATGATAAGTTTGTAACACTCTTTCTGGGAAAGCTGGAACAAATATATACTTACCTCGGATAGAAAAACTGAACTGATGGCAGACCGAAGTAATACCACCAAAATCCAACCTGAAAAACCAATGAGTTTATTGTGGTTACTTACAGGAGCAGGTATAAGTCATAAGTGGCTAAACCTCTGAAAGCCCACACCGTCAAAGCTGGAACTGTGGAGCTCTCTGTATGAACTGCAATCAGCTTAATATGTTAGAGATGTCCTCTCCTCAACAGTCCTTACTGCTTATATAACTTTGGAGATGGACAGCCTTGTGAATCTTCTGGTTAGCTTCAGGGACTTCCTGGAACTAGTGAGTTGTTGGCTTCCTGTGTCTTAACTAGTCTTTCTTTAGAACTTTCTGAGTCCTAAGGAGCTTCCCTCCAGGATGGAATGTTTCATATAGGAAGAAAATGCTGTACAAACATTGACAGGACCTTTTCACACAGAGGAATGTGCATATTTACCAAAAAGGCAGACTGGCCCGCCTCATGTTGATTGGACTCAGACATCCCTGAAGAACTGATGAACTCCTGTAATTGGAAAACTGCACAGTGATTTCCTAATGATTTTTAATTTAGGAATCATGTATATGTTTAATCAATTAAACTGTGCTAGTTAATTATGTTTCCAGAGGCGATGAGTAATTGCTTCAGCATTTAAAGTTCTCTGGGTTGAAGTCATTCCATCGGGCAGTTATTTCTCTTTTTATCTGTTCATGATTATTAATCAAGTCACTTGGGGCAGCACATGCCACCTCCATCACGATGGCTCTCAATCATTGTAGGAGAACAGATCTGTCCCCAAGGTGCATTTAATAATGTCTAAAATAATTTTGATTGTCATGAGTCAGGGTGCATCCAGTGAGCAAAGGCCAGGGAGGCTACTGTTTATGATGCACAGGACAGGCTTAGAACAGAGAATTATACAGACCCAAGTGCCACGGGTCAGAGATGGGCCTCTGCAGTGCAGGATAATGAAGAAAATCATCGGCTGCCTCACAGGATGTCTGTGTGCTTTGGGGGAGGGGTATGTGCATACTCTGGAGATCACTTTTACTTGGTCCTTGGCTGAGAGCTAGTAGAACGTGATTAGTGGGTTCACTTTCCTCACCACAGGGACTTTTGCAAACAAAACAAGCATCAGTCACGGTTTCCATGGCAGCCAGGTGCACTTCTGCCTCCTGTTTCTTCCGTCCCATGCTGCCCTGCAAGTGAGTTGGGAAAGAGCACCAGTCCTGTGCTTCTTTCTTCCTAGAGGTTCTTTGAGTAGTTTCCAGGCTCTAGGGAAGCACTTTCCATACCCTTCGTCACTTCTGCACTGTTCTGGCTGGCTGGCTGTTGTTTTCTCTCTGGTGGTATCTCTCCTCTTTTGCTTACTGAAACTGCAGTAGCTTAAGGTATTCACATCTGGCTGCAATATTTAATATTTAGTGAATATCCACTACTGCCTAATGCTTTGGTGCGCGGGATATGGCAGTGTCCGGTTACTAACCGCACCTCTGTGTGTTGACCTCCACAGGCTTACCTGAGGATGACGGCTGTTCAAGGCTGTGTCTGAGTGGCATGGGGACTTCATCATTCCAGAGACATCGGGAGAGTCACACCACGCAGGTAAGGACATCGTGTGCTCCTCCACGCAGCAGTGAGTGGAGCTGAGCCATGGTAGACGGCCCCCGAGTCATGACGATGGCTCTCCTCCCTGCACTGAGAACTCAGGTTGCTGTCACCTCTCTTTGTGGTATTTTGTCTGAACATCTCTCCCTCTTCATCTTAGCTGGCTGCGATTTTCTGCTTGGTTTGGAAAATAGAACAATGCCCCAAACAGCTGAAAGCTAGCATTGTCTTTAGCAGCGAATTATAGACACTGCTTTGCTGCGGTACTTTATGGTGTTGGCGGTGGCCTAAGACCTTCTGAAAATGATGGTGTTCTCTTTATTTGCCTTGGGTCAAAGTAGAAAGTGGCACAGGCTCGGAAATAACATCTGGGTGCTCTGAGTTCCTGCGGCACGCTGTTCCCTCCCAGAACCCCCAAGTTCTGCCTAATCAGCTTCACTTAAGATACAGTATGTGCGGCTTCCGAGATGGCTCTGCTGATGAAGTGTTTGTGCAAACACGAGGGCTCAAATTAGAGACCCAGGGCACAGCAGAAAGGATGGATGTTGTAGCACATGCTTGAACTTCCCTGTAGGAGAGACAGGGAGAGACAGGTCCAGCCAGCCTCGCCTTCTCACTGAGCTCTGGGCCAGTGCGGACTCAGCACCTGGTGAGGAACAACCCTGAGTTGACGTGTAGCCCCTGCACGCATGCTCACAAACACGCACGTGCACCTGCACACACATGTGCCTACATACACCTTTACACACATGCACGCACTCATAAGCACATAAACTTATAGACACACGTACAAACAAAAACACATGCAAGATAATGGCTGCTCATTGTGAGAACATGGTTTGGTTAAAAGTCTTGTGTGTATGAAACAACTGCACGTTCATGCACACCATTCGACCTTAGCTATCACACAGAAATGAAGATTATTCAGGAGAAGATAAAACGCAAAGGAAT
The DNA here is from genome assembly GCF_903995435.1 of Acomys russatus. Lineage (NCBI taxonomy): Eukaryota > Metazoa > Chordata > Mammalia > Rodentia > Muridae > Acomys > Acomys russatus. The sequence goes on from NC_067163.1 coordinate 4,884,094, forward strand.
CCAGGACGAGGCAGTAGTGTCAAAATCAGGCCAGCTTTCAGAGACATATCTGAGGCCGTGCAGGTCCAGCCGCATTATGAGCTGAGATTTTTCTAAGTAACACCGATGAGGCGGTGTGAGAGGAAAAAAATCAATAATTTTAATCTTTAAAATAAATCTCTATAGTAGGCAATCTGCGGAAATCACTTGTACTGATCTATAGGTGCTGAAATGGAAAGAAAATGCTGATAGGTGGGGATAATAAATTGCCTTAATCTTGCCTGCGTTCCTGAGGGATGCATCGGCTCCACTCTGCAAGCACTGCGCATGCCCAGCACGAGGCAGTTCCCATGGCACCTCCCCTCCTGAGCAGGGGCTTCCTATGTCAGAGGTGAAGCCTCCGCATTGCATGCAGTAGGGGGCTGCCCACTGCCCACCCTCCCTGGCCTCTGGCTGCACTGTGTCCCTGGAGCAAAGGAGCTGCTCGGAAGCAGGTCCGCGAAGTGAGGGCCCTGGATCTTCCTGTTCACTCATGAGCTCAGCTAACAGAGCCCTGAGAAAGGTTTGGGGACTTGTTCCCATTTTCAAAGAGGCTTTTTCAAGCGTGAACTCCTTCCCTATCACCTCACCCTGTTTTTGCCGAACATGGAAATCCGGGGTGCTCTTCCTCGCTCTTGCTGACTGGGTGAGCTCAGCACTAGCAACAGATTCCTCAGGGCTGAAAAGCTGAGTTACGGACACTGGTTTAACTGCCACATGTCCCCGGGATTTATCTCTTCTCTGACATTTATAGAGGAAGTACGGACACAGCAAGGCATGCCGCCTTTTAGATTTTCTGCCAGAACAATTCCACGGGAATTGCATATAAAAGCGGTGCTGAACCTACGGGCCCTCCAGCAGTGGGTGTTAAAGAGAACCGCCAATTGAATCCCTGTCTGAGGACGTCTGTGCTTTTGTAATTAGTGTCAGCGGTGGCTTCTGTGACACCCATTTAATAAAGATAAAATGCGTTATAAGGAAGACAGAGAGTTGGTCATTTGCCAAGGGTCAGATGACGAGTTCACTGAGTTCAATGGCAAGTTAAGACCACATATCCTGCTTCTAAGGAGCTAAGTGTGAGCTGCCAAGAGGGAGGGGCATTGTCTCCCTCCCCACGCTCTTGAATTTTTGGTGAAGACCGCAGTGGACACTTGTGGTCTCCTTTGTTGGATGGCCTCCCTACGCCATCCCTCAGATACTTTGGCGAGTCTCAAGGAAGACACCTTTCTCTGCTTTCACAGCAAGGCGAGCACATGTGCGAGAGCTTGGGCTACTCTCAGCCATAGACAGAGTGCAAGAGACCTTAAACACAAGGCATGAAAAGCATAGATACAGCCACTTTTGAGGACTTCTGGGGCCACCAGAGGGACGTTCGAAGTCCGCTGTCCACTTGCCCAACCTCTTCCTTCAGACTTCCCAGACTTCTGCTTTCCCAGAGAGCCTTACGCACTGACCAAGTCCAGAGCTCATTTCTCATGCCTGCAAATGCATCTGACTGGCACTGAATTTATTGTTATTGGCCATAAAATCCATTTTCAAATATGTCTCTGGGCACTAAGTGTACAAAGTCCCTACGTTTATTCTTTTTGGTGTTGAGCACTGAATCCTGTTCGTTGGTGGAAAGCATGCATCCTACAACTATCTGTATTTCATGTGTGTGTCTGTGTGTATGTGTCTGTGTGTGTCTGTGTGCGTGTATGTGTCTGTGTGTGTGTCTGTGTGAGTGCCTGTGTATGTGTTTGTGTGTGTGTGTATGTGTGTGTGTGTGTGTGTGTGTGTGTGTTCGTGTGCATGCACATGAATGTGGAGGTCAAAGAAAAGCCTTAGCTGTCATTCCTTGGTGCTAGGCCAGCCAGTGAGCCTGTCCCTGCCTTCCCAGAGCTCTGGTCACAAGTGCCACTGTGCCCAACGTTTTCTTGTGGGTCAAAATTTGAACTCAGGTTCTTTTGCTTGCAAGGGAAATGTTCTGCCCTGTAGACACCTATGCATCGCTGTGTCTGTTGGTTTGTCAGTGTGTCCTGTCATGAGCCACAGCGGAATATCTGCACAGCCCTGGACATGAGTAACACCAGCAGTAAATTAGGGCAGACTCCCACACACTGACTCTTGGAGGATCTTGTAGATGCAGAGATAGAAATTGCTTAGGTTAAAGAGGCATTGCAGGCTTACTTGGGAATTAGATAGCATCTACAGGAATAATATGACATTTATCTATGTACATTTTATGATATTTTTAACAAAACAGAAACGTTTTATGACATTTGAGTAGCTTCTTTAATGTTTGTGCTACTTGGCATGATTCAGTCTCTTAGAATTTGAAGCTGGAGACTGGGGAGATGGCTCAGCAGTCAAGAGCACTGGCTGCTCTTCCAGGGGACCCGGGTTCAGTTGCCAGCACCCACATGACAGCTCACAACTGCCTGTAGCTCCAACTGCAGGGGATTTGGCACATTCACAGACATGCACGCAGGCAAAATGCCAATGTTTGTGAAATAAAAATAGACAAATCTTCAAAAAAGAAGAAGTTAAAGCTGGAGAGAAAGACTGAGCAGGGAGCACAATGCCAGTACCCCCAGCCCAGAATGATCCTCCCTCCCTCCCTGCCTCCCTCCCTCCCTCCCTCTCCTTCTCCTCTTCCTCCTCCTCCCCTGCCCTCCTCCTCCTCCTCCTCCTCCTCCTTCTTCTTTTTCTTCTTCTTCTTCTTCTTCTTCTTCTTCTTCTTCTTCTTTCTTCTTCTTCTTCTTCTTCTTCTTCTTCTTCTTTTTCTCTCTCTCTCTCTCTCTCTCTCTCTCTCTCTCTCTCTCTCTCTCTCTCCCCTCCACTAAGAATCCTCCTCCCCACAGTGAGCTCTCCCACAGATGAGCCAGGGGGCCCAGAGCCATCACAAGAATCCAGCATTTATACATACAGAGCACAGCATGGAGGTGTGCAGAAAGGATGGGAACAGAAGGAATAAACGTCACCGAGAGCCTGTTGTGAACCTTGGCCATGAACAGTCCTCCTACACATTGTTAAAGTGTCCACACTGGATACTGTTAGGAAGATGTCCCTTTTTTCCCTCCAACATGTTTTATTTGCATTCACATGCTCATTATGCACAAGTAGCCTTTTGGTTTCTCTCAGCCTCCGTCCCACAGTTATGCTGGGTGCTTTGTCATCTTTTATTTTCATGGTGGACACTTCCCTAGCATTTCAAAGAACATACAAAGTTATTGTGAGCATTGGTCATATCCAAATACCAGTCATAAGAGATCACTGATGATTTTTGATAAATGCGTTGCAGGCCAGCTTCCACAACCTCCATAAATACCTTGTCCACACTGACACAGCCGCTGGTGGAATACCAGACTGGGATCAATAGAAAATCGACCTAACCCAAGGAGCAAATTGTTACGTGGTTTGTTTTACCGAGCCATCAAAGATACCTTTTGTAATGTCATACATCAACAAAATTAAGAATAGCAGGCATTAAATAAATTCAATGTTTGCTTTCTATATTCATTATATTTGTGGTATGGACTGCTGGAAATTATTCTAGCACAGAATTGAAACTGTCGGATGAAATAAAGATACGTAGATGTCATTAGGGTGCTTTTAAAGCCCATGGCATAGACCAGAAACTAGATCAGTCTTACAGAAAGAGCTGCCTTCTTGCCTGTCTTTGTCATCTTGTCCCTCGTTGGTCTATCATCTGGTACCTATGTGCATATTTACCATCAGTCTTTCTTCCTGTCATCTATTATCTATCTGTCCATCTGTATACCTGTTTCTGTCTGGTTAACCATTTATTTCTCTGTGCTGCAAACAGAAGGACACACAGACTAGGAAATGCCGTCCCACATGCCAGCATTCAGGGAATCAGTATTCCACACTCATGACTTACACACTGTGTGTGAGAAATGAAGGCAGGGAATTATTCTGATGGTAAGAGTGAAATGGCAGGGCTGTCCTCAGGAGCAGACCAGGCCCTGCTTAGATAAGTAGAAATTTGAAAAAGCAAAAAAGTAAGTCCCGTGGTTTGTGTTTTTGCGTTGCTCTCCATGTGTGACCTGAATATAATAAAGTTCATAGTATTTTATATTTAAGATATTAATCATTTGTTACCAGTGACATGATCTCAGTTGTAAAAAAGAGTTACAAGGATGAGAAATCACACGTGAAAAGAAAAGCAGACCTTATGGTGTCTGCACACTGACCATCCTTTACAGAGAACAAGTAAGTGGTTAGCCACACATTGTGTGAGGAACAAGTGAAACCACCGAGCACACAGGCGTGTTGGTATGTAAATCCTAGCAAACGTAATTACAATATTGCTTACAGAAATTTATTAAAGTATTTAACTTAAAGGAGAGAAAAAATACCTAAATGAGTTGCAGAACTGTTAGCATGCAGGTATAGATTTTTCTTAAGATTATTTAATGGTAGGGTGTGGCATAGTGATCCAGCTTGATGTGTCGTGAATTAGAAGGAGGCTTCCTTCTCTGAAGTCAGTCCTGAGCAGCATCTGGACTCGAACATGCTAAGATGTAGAGGATTAGTTGACTCTAAAGGACCCAGTACCTAATTGGAATCTGAAAGAAATCAGAGTGTGTGTGTGTCTGTGTGCTTTGTGTGTCTGTCTGTGTGGTTTGTGTATGTGTGTGAGTGTATGTATGTATGGTTTGTGTATATGTATGAGTGTGTGTGTGTATGTGTGGTTTGTGTATGTGTGTGTGAGTGTGTGTGTGGTTTGTGTGTGTGTCTGTGTGGTTTGTATATGTAAGTGTGTGTGTGGTTTGTGTATGTGTGTATATGGTTTGTGTATGTGTGTGTGTGGTTTATGTGTGTGTGTGAGTGTGTGTGTGGTTTGTGTATGTGTGTGTGAGTATGTGTGGTTTGTGTGTGTGTGTATGGTTTGTGTGTGTGTGTGTGTGTGTGTGTGTGTGAGAGAGAGAGAGAGAGAGAGAGAGAGAGAGAGAGAGAGAGAGAGAGAGAGAGTGTGTGTATAGAAAGAGGCCAGAAGTCACTTTGGAGTCTTCCAGTATTGATCTCCACATTTTGTTGTTGGTTGGTTGTTTGTTTTAGTAAAGGTCTCTCTCTGGACCTAGAGTTGTTTTTGGCCAGCGTGCCCCAGAATCCACTTGTTTCCACCTGTCACTTGTGAAGTTGCAGACACATACAGCCATGCCTGGTTCTTACGAGCATGCTGTGGGTCTGAACTGAGACACAGAATGCACTTTACCCACTGGCCATATCCTCAGTCCATATTTATGATTTTTAAACAGATTTCATTTTGTTATTTTTTTTTTTTATGTGCTTTGGTGTTTTGCCTGCATGTGGGAAAATGTCTGAACTGGAGTTACAGAGAGTTGTGAGTTACCATGTGGGACCTGGGAATTGAACCCAGAGAGCCAGCGCTCTTAGCCACTGAGCCATATCTCCAGCCCCATATTTATGATTTTTAAAAATTGTGTTATGGGATATTATGGATTTGTTTTGTTTAACACACAGTGGTTGGCTAAAGCACAGCACTGTGATGTCTTAACATTTTGCTGTATTCGCTTCTGAGCCGTGTTTTTAGAGAAATCAATAATGGAGTTCTTGATCCCATCCCTCCTGCCAGGCCAGAGGTGACTCATCACTTTGAGGCCAGCAGAGTCCTCATCTGCAGTTGTACTTTGGCAACTAAATCCATAAGTCACGTGGTCCCCATAAAAGCAGCTGACACTGTGCATGCTTTCTCTGTAAATAAATACATCACTCCTACAGATGACTCTGCAGCTGTTTTTCTGGTTTGATTAACTAACTGATTGATTGATGTTTGCTGCCTCATTTTGATACGCTACTGTCTTTTTGATCTATCAACCTCAGAGTCAGCTGTCGGCTCAATGAGAAAGCAAGCATGAGAGTTGAGACACTCATGGCGACCCATGGAACTAGTGATCACAGGAGCACCATTGCACTTGTCAGCCCAACATGGCTTTTAGCTTTCCCCAGCAACCTTAGATGAAACAAACTAAAGGGGAGAGGAAGGATGTAGGGACACAGCTGTGCCCCTGCCCTAAGGTCAGGCTCACTGCCTGCCCACCAAGGATCTCAAGGTGAAAGAGTTCCACTGGTTGCTGCCTCTGTCCTGCAGATGTGCGCGGCTGCTTATTGCTGCCTGGTGTTTGTTGTGCCTTGGCTCTCAGTTCACCAACAATGCAGGGAGATGGTGATGTCTAGTGGCAAGGAACTACCACGTTTCAGGTCTGCTCAGCTTTGGCTTTTTCTCAAATCCAGTTTTTTAAGAAAATGTGGTCATAAAATTCCCGAGACCATGTTCACAATTTGACAACTTCGTAATGAAAACAGCATCCCAGATCTCGCTGTTACCAACCGTGCCGAGATGCACACCTGGCGTGTATCTCATTCATAATAGCGGGGAGAGACAGCTTACCAGGGTTCCCAGGAAGTGGAGGACTGAGGGTCTGTGCAGGCTATTGGTAATTACTCCCTAAAATGCTCAAATCTCTAAAAGTGTTCTCCAGTGGTAGATGCTTAGTTTAATGATTTTATTCTTGCCCAATATGATAAGTGTGACTTGAGTCAAGTTGTGGCCTTGTCTTCTTTTCCTGGTTGTTCCTGTTTTCATGGACCCCCAGATCTGTTCTTTCTTGTTTCCTGATTGATCATACACGTTTTAGAAATTCTTTACATATTCTAGGTAATGCTGCTTTTCCGTTTTGTGTGTGGACAGCATTTTACTTGTTCTGTAGTCCTGGCCAGTTAATCAGTAATGGGTCACCAGGTGGCTATCCACTGGTTATCTGTTGATTATCACTTGGCCAGCTACTGTTCCTCTTAAAAACAACAACAACGACAATGAAACAAAAAACAGCTGTTGATATTTCTAATAAAGACAGTGTCCTCAGTTTCCCTCCAAGCACTGCTTGCTTTATCCTGTGAACTTTCATACCTTTGTTTACATCTTGTTCCATTGAAAATATTCTCCAAGTCCCCTTGAGACTCCTGCTCTGGCAAGTGCTGCACACTCTGCAAATGTTCAGAGACTTCTGTGACCCGCTACTGGCTTCTGTTTGATCCTTCTCCAGTCTGAGAGTGGACCTTGTGTTATCTCCTCCATGCCTGTTCTTTGTTCTCCAGTCCCAGGGTATGGTGAGTATTAGTGAAGATCCCTGGTGGCCTGGAAGAAGGGGGGTATGCTCTGTGTGACTAAACAGAATCTCCCAGAAATAGCAGCCAGACCCGGCCACCAGGAGGGCTCAGCTCTGGCTTCTTCCTCACGTAGCCCCAGCTCTGATGGCAGCAGGACCACCTGCCTTTGTTTCCCTGGTTCTGCCTCCTGTACTAGCAGGTCTGACTTGGACCACGTGGGGTCAGCACAGTGCTCTTTTCCTCTTCACTCAGGACCCCTCCTTCTCGCAAGGTCTGCTTGTCTGGCAGTGGGCCAGCTGCTCCTTCACTCTTCTATCCTTGCCTGGAAGGTGTAGCTTTCCATCTTGTGAATTTTCTAAACAACTTCAATAAGACCCAAACCCTAGTCTACACAAGTCAATCCTTAAAGCACAATTAAGGGTGTGCGAGTGGATTCTCGGGGCCGTGAAACTACCATTCCAATTTACTTGGACAGCGTTCACCCTCCTGTAAAACAGCCATCTCATGGCTCAGAATACGTTTTGTTTCCTATCTAACACAGATGTGTTGCTGCTGGCATCGTTGGGGGGGTCTTAGTAATTTTTCTACAGCCAGGCAATCTTCTGACAGGCCGTCCACACTTCCTGTGGTTACTGATATGGCCGGCCTCAGGAGAACCTATTTTTGGTGTGTGT